>NC_057808.1:501895542-502160930 GCF_018294505.1 Triticum aestivum
GCACTTGATTCTCCTTCTGTTTTGAGTAAACTTGCGACACCTACTCCTGCTATTGATTCTGATATGTCGCATGTTATTGATGATGCCACTTCTGCTATGCATGATACTTATGATGAGACTACTTCTATGCTTGATAATACTGTGCCATTAGGTGAATTTCTTGATGAACAACTTGCTAGGGTTAGAGAGAATGAAATTATTGAAACTGATAATATTGATGAAAGTGATGATGAAGATTCTCCCCCTAGATATGAATTGCCTGATGTATCTAAGGGTTATGTTATGGATGAAGAAACTGCTAGAGACCTTTTTGCTTACAAAGATAGATATGATCTTAAGAAACTGTTAGCTAAGCTGAAAGAAAAGTCTTTGAATGCTAGAATGAAATATGACCCTGCTTTTGCTACTTCACCTATATGTATTTCTGATAAGGATTATGATTTCTCTGTCGATCCTGAGTTAATTACTTTGGTTGAATCTGATCCTTTTTATGGCTATGAATCTGAAACTGTTGTGGCACATCTTACTAAATTGAATGAAATAGCCACCCTATTCACTCATGAGGAAAAAATTCGTTACTACTATATCCTTAAGTTATTTCCGTTCTCATTAAAGGGTGATGCTAAAACATGGTTTAATTCTCTTGCTCCTGGTTGTGTGCGTAGTCCCCAGGATATGATTTATTACTTTTCTGCTAAATATTTTCCCACTCATAAGAAACAAGCTGCCTTAAGGGAAATATATAATTTTGTGCAAATTGAAGAAGAGAGTCTCCCACAAGCTTGGGGGGGCTTCTCCGATTACTTAATGCTTTTCCTAATCATCCTCTCAAGAAAAATGAAATACTTGATATCTTTTATAATGGACTAACCGATGCTTCCAGAGACCACCTGGATAGTTGTGCTGGTTGTGTTTTCAGGGAAAGAACTATTGAGCAAGCTGAATTGCTATTGAATAATATATTGAGTAATGATAATGATTGGACACTTCCTGAACCAATTCCTAAGCCAACCCGAAGAAAAGGGGTATTCTATTTCTCAGTCCTGAAGATATGCAAGAGGCAAAGAAATCTATGAAAGAAAAGGGTATTAAAGCTGAAGATGTTAAGAATTTACTACCTATTGAAGAAATGCATGGTCTTGATAACCCGACACAGGTAGTAAAGGTAAATTCTCTCTATAGATTTGATGAAGGTGATATTCATCGTAATAAGTTTGCTAGCCAATGCTTGGATGAGTTTGATAATTTTATTGTTAAGCAAGAAAACTTCAATGATTATGTTGGTAGACAATTGAAACTTAATGCTTATATGGTTGAACACTTGAGTGATTATATGTCTAGAGTTAAAGGTGACCTTAAACTTATTAGTAAACATGCTTCTATGGTTACCACTCAGGTTGAACAAGTGCTTAAAGCCCAAGATGATTTGCTCAATGAATTAAATAATAAGAAAAATGATAATGTTGTCAGAGTTGTGACTAGAGGGGGTAGAATGACTCAGCTGGAACCTTTGTATCCTGAGGGCCACCCTAAGAGAATTGAGCAAGATTCTCAAAGAACTAATGTTGATGCACCTAGTCCTTCTAAGAAGAAGAAAAAGAAAAATGATAGGACTTTGCATGCTTCTAGTGAAACTGTTGTTGACACACCTGAGAATCCCAATGATATTTCTATTTCTGATGCTGAAACACAATCTGGTAATGAACATGAACCTAGTAATAATGTTAATGATGATGTTCATGTTGATGCTCAACCTAGCAATAGCAATGATGTAGAGATTGAACCTGCTGTTGATCTTGATAACCCACAATCAAAGAATCAACGTTATGATAAGAGAGACTTTGTTGCTAGGAAGCACGGTAAAGAAAGAGAACCATGGGTTCAGAAACCCATGCCTTTTCCTCCTAAACCATCCAAGAAAAAGGATGATGAGGATTTTGAGCGCTTTGCTGAAATGATTAGACCTATCTTTTTGCGTATGCGTTTGACTGATATGCTTAAAATGAATCCTTATGCTAAGTATATGAAAGATATTGTTACAAATAAAAGAAAGATACCGGAAGCTGAAATTTCCACCATGCTTGCCAATTATACTTTTAAAAGTGGAATACCTAAGAAACTAGGAGATCCAGGAGTACCAACTATACCATGCTCCATTAAAAGAAACTATGTTAAAACTGCTTTATGTGATCTTGGAGCCGGTGTTAGTGTTATGGCTCTCTCTTTATATCGTAGACTTGATTTGAATAAGTTGACACCTACTGAAATATCTTTGCAAATGGCCGATAAATCAACTACTATACCTGTAGGTATTTCTGAGGATGTGCCTGTTGTGGTTGCAAACGTTACTATTTTAACGGACTTTGTTATTCTTGATATTCCCGAGGACGATAGTATGTGGATTATCCTTGATAGACCTTTTTTGAATACTGCAGGGGCTGTTATTGATTGCAACAAAGGCAATGTCACTTTTCATGTTAATGGTGATGAGCATACGGTACATTTTCCGAGGAAACAACCTCAAGTCCATAGTATCAATTCTATTGGAAAAACTTCAACGATTATTATTGGAGGTTTTGAATTTCCTCTTCCTACTATCAAGAAGAAATATGATATTCTTATTGTTGGGGACATGCATATCCCCGTTGAGGTAACCTAGTGTTATTCGAAAATTCTCCGCTTTCATGCGATTCAGAAAGAGTTTGTTAACAAGACTTGATCAACCTTGTTAGTGGATTCCTTTTGATGAGCATGAGATGGATGAAGTTAGAAAGCACAACTCTCTCTACCCTCCTTTTACTTTCTGTTATTTAGATTAAATAAAGCAAAAATCAAAGTTTTTGTCTGTTTTCTGAATTACCCTTGCAATAAAAAATACCCCAAAAATAAAAGTTCTCCAAACATCCTGAAAATGAAATATGATTTTTTGTAGAATATTTAAGAATTTCTGGCACTGAGAACACACCAGGGGGCTCACCATTTGGCCACGAGGGCACAGGGCGCGCCCACCCCCCTGGGGCGCGCCCCCTGCCTCGTGGGCCCCACGTGGACCCCCTCCACTTATTCCAGCACCTACTCACTTCGTCTTCCTCCAGAAAAAATCCTCCCATAGCTCAAACCCGTGTTCTAGCTCATCTTGCTGCCATTTTTGATATCCTTGCTCAAAGCTCCATTCACAAAACTGTTTGGGGAGATTGCTCTTTGGTATGTGACTCCTCCAATGGTCCAATTAGTTTTTGTTCTAGTGCTTTATTTATTGCAAATTTTTGCTACTAAGGTGACCTTGTTCTTGAGCTTGCATGTCAAATTTATATGGTCCAAAGTAGTTTTAATGCATGATATAGCCTCTAGAAGCTTTTGGGAGTAGTTTCTATCAATCTTGTTGAGTTTGGTTCACTTTTATTTTGAGTCACTAAAATTTCAGAAATTTTTCAGAGAAAGAAAAATGTTTAGGAAAATGTACCAAGGTTGTTCCTCAAGGAAGCAAGGACCAAGGCTCGCGATATGTGAGCCGGACAATGAACCACCGAGGGAAGCTCAAGTGCGGCCTTGTGAATGGCCGTCAGAGGAGTTTATGGTCCAAGTAGGCATCAAGGATGAATTTGACGCGTATGTGCGTAACGCTGATCTTGAGGGCCTCGTGTCAGATAAGTGCCCACAATACTACTACCTAACTGATTCCTTTGTGAGAAGGTTTAATTTTACATCCTCGCGTAATTCTCACACTGTTTTATTTGATCTTTATGATAAATCATATACCATGGACCTAGAAGATTTTAATACTGCTTGTAAACTCCCGCAGTGGGGCAATGTTAGCGAACCTCGCAAATCTGAATATAAAGACTTTCTTGCTAGTATCACTGTGGGGGAATCTAGAGAAATCACACAAGCTACCATAGGGAGCATTCATTTTCCTTCCATACATTATTTTGCTCTGTTTATAGGTAGATGCATTAACGGTAAAGATGAGGCTTGTCACATGTGCGTTCCAGATCTTAGTGCCCTCAAGAGTGCGATATTAGGTGATAAACAACATAACTTGGGGGCTATTGTTGCACGAGGGTTGCATCTTAACGGTACAAGTGGAGATTTGTTTGGTGGAATGTATGCAACTCGTGTAGCTAATTATCTTGATGTACCCATACATGAAAATGATATGGAGTTACCTCCTGCTTATCTAGATTATAATGCTATGGTTCGCCATCAGTTTCTTGAGAGGAATGAACAGCCCCTCCAGTATCGACTAATCTTTGACAGACAGCGCACTGTCCATGTAGCCCTGCCTGCTCCTACTTTCTTTAACTTTCAGGCAAAAGGAGATATGTTATAACCAGGGAGGAGGCGAAAAAGTACGAGAGGAGGACGGAGGCAGCACGCCTCCAAGATGCAGCTCGTCAGGCAGTAGCTGCTGCATCTCAGTACGACTCCAGCTATGACTTTGGATATCCGCCAGGCCATCCGTGGGCATAGAACAACTTAGGCCAAAAGCCTAAGCTTGGGGGAGTACGTATTTCTCACCGACATTACATTCATGTTCACACACTCATGCCAGTTGTCGGTGCTCATACTTTTTCATTGTATTATCCATGCTAGTTTATTTTCTTTTCTAAGCCTTCTTCTTGTGTGTTTGAAAAACCTTAAGAAAAACCAAAAAATTAGTTATAGCTTTTAGCTAGTTTACTTTCCGTGCCTGTAGTAGTAGTAATTAAAAGAAAACCCAAAAAGATTTCTCGTTCTTCTTTTGCTTGTTGAGAGCTTTCCCGTGTAAATAGTTTTATTTCTTTTCTTTTCTTTGGGGGTCGAGAGGAGAAGACCACGATGAAAATGTTGAGTGGCTCTCATATGCATTATTGTTGATTTAACCAAGAGCCCATATTACCTTGTCTTCTCCCTTGTATTAAATGCTTGCAGATTCCAGCTTAGTCCAATGCACGTGCACTATTATTATTATCCACACCGTTCGGTCGTGCGAGTGAAAGGCAATAATGACGATATATGATGGACTGGTTGAGATGAGAGAAGCTGGTATGAACTCGACCTATCTTGTTTCTATAAATATGATTAGTTCATCATTCCTGATTCAGCCTATTATGAATGAAAAATGTTTGCAATGACAATTAGAGATTATAGTTTGCTCATGCCCTGCTTAATTAGCTAGGAGTTTATAATGGTTTACCTTGCGTGCCAACATGATATTAAAATGATTGTGATGTGGTATGATAGGGCGGTATCCTCCTTTGAACGATTTGAGTGGCTTGATTTGGCACATGTTCATGCATGTAGTTGAAACGAAATCAACATAACATCCACGATATTTATGTTCATGGTGATTTATATCCTACTCATGCTTGTACTCATTGTTGATTAATCTTAATGCATGTTCATGACTGTTGTCGCTCTCTAGTTGGTTGCTTCCCAGTCTCTTTCTAGCCTTCACTTGTACTAAGCGGGAATACTGCTTGTGCATCCACTTCCATAAAATCCCAAAGTTATTCCATATGAGTCCACCATACCTTCCTCTATGCGGTATTTACCTGTCGTTCCAAGTAAATTTGTATATGCCAAACTCTAAACCTTCAAATGAAATTCTGTTTTGTATGCTCGAATAGCTCATGTATCAATTAGGGATGTCTGTATCTTCCATGCTAGGTGGGTTATTCTCACGATGAGTGGACTCCACTCATCACTCACGAGAAAATGGCCGGTAACCGGGATGCCCAGTCCCATGCTCAAATCAAATCAGAATAATTGCAAACAAAACTCCCCCAGGATTTTTGTTAGTTGGACGGCACCTGTTGTTTCGGACAAGCCATGGATTGATGTTTGTTGGTGGTGGGGGAGTATAAAATTTACCATTCTGTTTGGGAACCGCCTATAATGTGTGTAGCATGGAAGATATCGAGATCTCTTGGTTGTTATGTTGACAATGAAAGTATGCCACTCAAAATATTATTTATCTCTGTTTCAAAACTCGAGCTCTGGCACCTTTGCAAATCCCTGCTTCCCTCTGCGAAGGGCCTATCTATTTACTTTTATGTTGAGTCATCATCCTCTTATTAAAAAGCACCAGCTGGAGAGCACCGCTGTCATTTGCATGCATTGCTATTAATTTACATTGAGTATGACTGTGACTGGATCACTTTTACCATGAATTACAATGTCTAGTCAGTCCTTGATCTTCAGGGGTGCTCTGCATTTATATTTTGTGGTCTCAGAAAGGGCTAGCGAGATACCATCTTGTTATATCATGTTATGATTGTTCTGAGAAAGTGTTGTCATCCGAGATTTATTATTATTGCTCGCTAGTTGATTATGCCATTGATATGAGTAAACATGAGACCTAAATGTTATTGTGAATATGGTTAGTTCATAATCTTTGCTGAAAACTTGAATGCTGGCTTTACATATTTGCAACAACAAGATAAAACAGAGTTTGTAAAAGTTTTTCTTTATCACTTTCAGTTTGTCAACTAAATTGCTTGAGGACAAGCAAAGGTTTAAGCTTGGGGGAGTTGATACGTCTCCAACGTATCTACTTTTCCAAACACTTTTGCCCTTGTTTTGGACTCTAACTTGCATGATTTGAATGGAGCTAACCCGGACTGACGCTGTTTTCAGCAGAATTGCCATGGTGTTATTTTTGTGCAGAAATAAAAGTTCTCGGAATGACCTGAAAATCCACGGAGACACGTTTTTGGAAATAATAAAAAATATTGGTGAAAGAATCAGCATCAGGGGGCCCACACCCTGTCCACGAGGGTGCAGGGCGCCCCCCCCCCCCCCCCCGGGGCGTGCCCCCTGCCTCGTGGGCCCCCTGGGACTCCACCGACCTCAACCCTGACTCCATATATTCATGTTCGGGGAGAAAAAAATCAGAGAGAAGGATTCATCGCCTTTTACGATACGGAGCCGCTGCCAAGCCCTAATCTCTCTCGGGAGGGCTGATCTGGAGTCTTTTCGGGGCTCCGAAGAGGGGAATCCGTCGCTGCCGTCATCATCAACCATCCTCCATCACCAATTTCATGATGCTCACCGCCGTGCGTGAGTAATCTCATCGTAGGCTTGCTGGACGGTGATGGGTTGGATGAGATTTACCATGTAATCGAGTTAGTTTTGTTAGGGTTTGATCCCTAGTATCCATTATGTTCTAAGATTGATGTTGTTATGACTTTGCTATGCTTAATGCTTGTCACTAGGGCCCGAGTGCCATGATTTCAGATCTGAACCTATTATGTTTTCATGAATGTATGTGAGTTCTTGATCCTATCTTGCAAGTCAATAGTCACCTACTATGTGTTATGATCCGGCAACCCTGAAGTGACAATAATCGGGACCACTCCCGGTGATGACCGTAGTTTGAGGAGTTCATGTATTCACTAAGTGTTAATGCTTTGGTCCGGTACTCTATTAAAAGGAGGCCATAATATCCCTTAGTTTCCAATAGGACCCCGCTGCCACGGGAGGGTAGGACAAAAGATGCCATGCAAGGTCTTTTCCATAAGCACGTATGACTATATTCAAAATACATGCCTACATTACATTGATGAACTGGAGCTAGTTCTGTGTCACCCTATGTTATAACTATTGCATGAGGAATCGCATCCGACATAATTATCCATCATTGATCCATTGCCTACGAGCTTTTCACATATTGATCTTTTCTTAGTTACTTTTTCGTTGCCACTGTTACGATTACTACAAAAACTGCTACTGTTACTTTTGCCACCGTTACCGTTACTTCCATACTACTTTGCTACTAAACACTTTGCTGCAGATATTAAGTCTTTTAGGTGTGGTTGAATTGACAACTCAGCTGCTAATACTTGAGAATATTCTTTGGCTCCCCTTGTGTCGAATCAATAAATTTGGGTTGAATACTCTGTCCTCGAAAACTGTTGCGATCCCCTATACTTGTGGGTTATCAGCCATACATCATATCATCCTATGGAGAAAGGATTGCATCATCTTTCCAAGGCCACCGACACCGCGTCAGCCGACTCCTCCTCGAAGTCCGCCACCGTGTCAGCAGACTCCCGCTCCTCCAAGTCCACCGCCTCAGCAGAGTCCTGCTCCTTCAAGTCCGCCAACGCATCAGGCCACTCCTCCTCCTCCAAGTCCGGCACCGCATCAGGCCACTCCTCCTGCTCCAAGTTCGGCACTGCGCCAGCCTACTCCTCCTCCTCCAAGTCAGCCACGCCAGCCGTCTCCGCCGTCTCAGCAACAACGGAAGAGAGCCACCGCAGCTATGGTGCGTAGCGGTACAAGTCAAGGTACAAGAGGTACAGGAGGCAAGCGATTTCAATATGGTCCAAGCCTCACGCCTCTTCCAAAGAGGCCTTACGACCTAACTCCGGAGGAAAACGAAGCCGAAGTGCGAGCCCAAGTGGACGCCCATTTTGGACCAAAACCGCCACCGCCGCCAAAGGAGAAAGTGCATGAGCATGTTGTTGACCACTTTATTCGTATGGCTGAAGCACCAGCTCCCAAGCCTGTTGACTCAAACTATGAGCGCCAAATCAGGAAGGCACATCGAGCACAACAAAATAAGGAGTCGAGCTCGATCTCGAGCCAAGCAGCTGCCAAAAAAAGCGGGAAAGCTGCTCCCCAGCTGGGAGAACAGGCGGTGCAATCGACCCCCCCACTCATTGTACCAACACATGCGAGTACCGGCGCCGATCAGCTGGTAATAACCGATGAGCATAGAAGGCAGGCTGCAGAGCTCGGTATCATCGTTTATCAACTCCTAGAGCTGGAGCCCATGGATACGCTTAGAGAGGAGGACATAAAACGGAAATATGCCCGCGGTGAACCTTTGGTCAAGCCTGAGGAGGTCAAGAAGCTCCCAACGAGAATGTATGAATTGCATGAATGGTACATGAAAATTGCCAAGACTACCAATCGAGAGTCCCTCATGGTGAAAGTCAAGGCAGAGCATTACTTCAATGAGTTAGCTCTGTATGTTGAGTTTACAGAACTGTTTCGGTTATTCAATCAAGACGCACTCGACAAATCTATCATCAGTTGCTATTGTCTGTAAGTGATTTCTTTCTGTAATCTAAGTCTCAAGCTAGTTGTAGTGCTCGTTGATCATTACCTGTGGTATTATGCAGGATGAAGATCTATGAAATGAAAAAAGCTGGACGCTATGGCATTGGGTTCATTGACCCAAATACCATTAATCAAGAGACATGGACATTGGAATGGTATCGAGCAGACGTAGAGAAAAACATGCTAGAGTTCTTGGAGCGCCTCAATATGATCAGTTCTACGAGAAATTCTATATATATATATATATATATATGCATAATGTGTACAATATGTAGTATCGTAAAATACCAGCAAATGAAAAAGAATTAAATGAAAAACACAAAATTAAAGGAAAAAAGAAATCATAAACCCCAAACCCCCAAAACCTTTTAGTACCGGTTGGTGTTACCAACCGGTACTGAAGGCCTCCCCGCCCCCGGCGTTGGCCCGTGCCACGTGGTGGCCCTTTAGTGTCGGTTCGTGCTGAACCGGTACTAAAGGGGGGACCTTTAGTCCCCACCCTTTAGTGCCACTAAAGGGCCTTACGAACCGGTGCTATAGCCCGGTTCTGCACTACTGACTATTTTTAGAGAGGAGATGGACTTAAGGTTAGATTTGACACCCCCTCCTTGGACTGGCCGACCCATGCCTCATGTCTCTCGGTAAATACCCACTAGGTCGTTTTAGGGTTTTGGTTTTGTTTGATTGAGTTTTACCATTTGCTACTCTTTGACATAGACACGAGAGCCGGCGATACCTCATGTAAGGGTTGCAACAATCATGGGCGGACAGAACAAATATGAAGCAGTAACCATGCAACTCAACTCGATGCAAATTAAAGCATTCTTAGTCTGGTGTATCCATCTAAATCCATTTTTAGATGGCAGACACCAAACTATGACAATAAAAATAGCAACCAACGATTAGTTCTTGTACTGAGCCATAAAAGCATCATATATCATCAATCTACACCACATGAATAAAAAAACTCTCAACATAATGTACATATTGGCAAAAACTAAAGCATGGGGTCTAGTAACATTCTCTTTGGCAGTTTGGCACTATTTGTGTACACACCATTATTAGAGAGCCAGAAATATCAACATTAAGTCGGAACTTATGGCTAATTTGTTCCGTATAGTCCATGTCTGAAGTAGTGGTTCACAATCTACCATGTCAAATTTTCATGTAACATACTTTTTGTTCCCTCTTGAGAAAGTAAGAAGCACACAAATTATGCCAAGTAGAATGTAGATGTGATGGTTTCATACTAACCTGGGAGTGTAGGACATAAACGCCACAGGTAGAGTGGTCGTTAGAATGGAGATCTGGCCATGCAATGAACTAAATAATTCTCAATTTACTGTTTCTCAGCATGTCAACTAAAAGAAGGCAATTATCTCTATTAGGCAGCACAAGCAAATATCCGAAAATGAAGAAAAATAATTTGCTTCAACTGTATCCTAGACATTGTTGTTCACATTCATGGAGACCAAATCAATGAAATGCTCTCAGAATACGAGACACACAACAAACACAAAACCTTGAATGTTAAATATTTAGGTGAAATTGCAACTAGAACATAAAAGTTATAAAACTAAAACACTCTACCTTTAGGGGTTGCAATGGAGAAATGAAGTGAAGCTCACCATCATGGATGTCTTTTGTCATGTTCTTTCGACATGCTTAAGATCATCAATTCACCATGGATGCATGTTTGTCGGGCATGCAAGAGCGACAAGTCGCCCAAGCAAAAAATGTTGAAGGAAATATGCCCTAGAGGCAATAATAAAGTTGTTATTTTATATTTCCTTATTCATGATAAAGGTTTATTATTCATGCTAGACTTGTATTGATTGGAAATTGAACTACATGTGTGAATACATAAACAAATACTGTGTCCCTAGTAAGCCTCTACTAGACTAGCTCGTTGATCAAAGATGGTTAAGGTTTCCTAACCATAGACATGTGTTGTCATTTGATAACGGGATCACATTATTAGGAGAATTATGTGATGGACAAGACCCATCTGTTAGCTTAGCATATGATCGTTCAGTTTATTGCTATTGCTTTCTTAATGTCAAATACATATTCCTTCGACTATGAGATTATGCAACTCCCGGATACCGGAGGAATACCTTGTGTGCTATCAAACGTCACAACGTAACTGGGTGATCATAAAGATGCTCTACAGGTATCTCCAAAGGTGTTTGTTGAGTTGGCATAGATCAAGATTAGGATTTGTCACTCCATGTATCGGAGAGGTATCTCTGGGTCCTGTCGGTAATACACATCATAAGAAGCCTTGCAAGCAAAGTGACTAAGTTGTTAATTACAAGATGATGTATTACGGAACGAGTAAAGAGACTTGCCAATAACGAGATTGAACTAGGTATGAAGATACCGACGATTGAATCTCAGGCAAGTAACATACTGACAGACAAAGGGAATTACGTATGTTGTCATAAGGTTCGGCCGATAAAGATCTTTGTAGAATATGTAGGAACCAACATGAGCATCCAGGTTTCACTATTGGTTATTGACCGAAGAGGTGTCTCGGTCATGTCTACATACTTTTCGAACCCGTAGGGTCCGCACGCTTAACGTTCGTTGACGATATAGTGTTATATGAGTTATATGATTTGGCGACCGAATATTGTTCGGAGTTCCGGATGAGATCACCGACATGACGAGGAGCTCCGGAGGTAAAAATTGATATATATGACGATACTATTCGGACACCGTAAGAGTTCCGGAGTGTACCGCGTAGTCATTGAATCGCCGGAAGGGGTTCCGGACACCCCTGAGAGGTCTATGGGCCTAACGGGCCAAGGGGAGGGACACACCAGCCCACAAGGGGGCTGGCACGCCCTCTCCGTGGCCACCAGCCCTAGGGGGAGGGTTGGCCCCTCCTGCCTTTCCCTCCTCATGTGAGAAAGGAAGGGATTCAGCCCCACTTGGGGCTCCTCCTGGCTGCCTCCCCTCTCCCCCACCTATATATATGTGGGAGGTGGTGCCACACATAGCCCACGACAATCTCTTAGCCGTGTGCGACACCCTCTCCACAGTTTCATCCCTCGGTCATATTTTCGTAGTGCTTAGGCGAAGCACTGCGGAGATAGCATCACCACCACCGTCACCACGCCGTCGTGCTGCCGGAACTCATCCACTACTTCGCCGTCTCACTGGATCAATAAGGCGAGGACGTCACCGAGCTGAACGTGTTCTGAATGCGGAGGTGCCATACGTTCGGTACTCGATCGGTTGGATCGCAAAGAAGTTCGACGACATCAACCGCGTTACTAAACGCTTCCGCTTACGGTCTACGAGGGTATGTAGACACACTCTCCCCTCTCGTTGCTATGCATCTCCATGGATAGATCTTGTGTGTGCGTAGAATTTTTTTTGTTTGCCATGCAACGTTTCCCAACAGATGTACTGGTTTTAGGAAAGATAAATCATAACATAGGAAAACTCTGGATACATGTATTGCCGAATATCATTACGAACGTGACCAGCAACCCACTAACAACAAAGAAAAGAAGCATGGACAATACAGAACATGAGGTGAAAATGCACTACATTTTTCAAAAGGACGACTATCACCAAAGCACATAATTAATTCGTAAATACAAGAAGTAGCGGCTTGCTACTTGCATATTCAATAAGCACAAAACTGGGCGAATCAAAAGGAATTGCCTCATAACACATCAATGAGACGAAGGGATGTGTTTCAGTCGCTTAATGCATAACATAGGGAAGTAAGAGCAACAACCTCATTTCTGCATCAAACTCGGAGTTGACAGAGGCAAACACTAAATACTGACGTGAAAGAAAAAATGATGAAAAATAGGAGCACGACAATAATCAACAATTAAAAAAGAAAAAGAGTCATACCAAGCTTTCGTTTTTCTTGTAGTGAGAGTTTTAATGTATTGCAGACATGCTTGACACTATATATAAATTCAGAAATAGCTAGCATTTCGACAACAAGGATCTCAACTTCTACCCCACCTAGCACACAAAATTTTTATTACTCAACTCAACTTCTCAGCCGGCGGCGCATATGGTGGAGAAGCGACAACGTCGACAGTAGGGTGTAGAGGGAGAGGCAAAGGGGCGGGGCCAAGCGGGACGGGATGAGAAGGAGGACACATGGCGTGAGCAGAGCACAAGAAGGACGGCTCAGATCGAGGGACAAACAAGACCGGACGACCCAAATGTGCAGAGCTCAGAGTTATGGTTTTTATTTTGGAGGGTTTTTTGAGAATTAGTTTTTTATCAACTACACCCTTTATTAAATGTTCAAACACATGGGGATACAGATGATATCGGGCAGAACACTAAGCCACACATGGCGCCCAGGACTAAGAGAAGCAGCCGCCTTTGCTAAGGCATGGGCCTCCCCATTATGCTTCCTATTTTCATGAATAAACTTGATATCCTGAAATAACCTTCTCTGGTGCTTGATGTCTTGCAGGATGGAATAATACCGGCAAGGAACTTCATCTTGTATGTTCGTAACTACCTCCAAACAATCTGAGGCCACACACACGGACTGGACCTGCAGATCGGATGCAAGTGAGAGGGCCTCGCTGCATGCCTGTGCTTCGAGTATTGTCGGATCAAGGCGGCCTTCATAAATGATAGCCGAGGCACCCAGATAATTGCCTCCCTTGTCCCTGCAGATCACCGCTGAAGCAGCACGATCGCCGATCTTCGAGAAGCCTCCATCAACATTCATCTTGACATCATGTCTCTCAGGCGGAAGCCACCCGGTCGACGATGTCGGCTCCGCGCCACTTCCTGTAGTCACATGCAGGTCCCTGGAGTTTGCATGCAGGTCCCTGGGAGTTACATGCAGGTCCTTGGAGCGTGATTTTCTCTCTGGGTTCATCTCGAGCTCTGCTAGGAATTTGTTGACGAAAATATGGGTACTCAGCGGACTCTGGAACTGCTTATCGTGTATGGCTCGGCGTCTCACCCACCATATTGCCCACATCGATACCAAACACATGTGCTAGATCCGTTGTAGTTAAAGTGTCGACAAGCCAGAGCATCCAGAGCTTTGCGTCTTCCACCCTGTTTGAGATGATAGTCTCTGTAAGATCCTCATCGGCGAGGGCCCAAACACACCATGCCATACGACAGTCAAAGAGGGAATGGCGCCATGTATCAACTGTCGCGTGACAAATCGAGCACTCCGCCGAATCAGCCATACTTCTATGCTTACGAACATCTCCTATAGGAATGGAACTTTTGGCCAATCTCCAAGCGAAAACTCAGACTTTCGAAGGAACCGCTGCTCCCCAGAGGTTAGACCAAGACCTGCGGTCTGTTTCGACATGCGAGTGTCCCTCATTATGTTCTAGCCAATCTGTGCGCTGCTGCTTAGTAGAGGACAAAAGCTTGTACGCATACCTCACTGTAAAGACGCCCTTTCGTTCATAATGCCATGACCAGAAGTCCTAGCGTACTCGAGAGCTGAGAGGGATATTTAGAATCGCTTCCTTGTCCATCGTATAGAAGTGTTCTTCAAGCACGACGCTATCCCATGATGAGGTGATGGAATTGATGAGTTCAGAGACCTTCTGCGGGGGGTTCGACGTTTTTGGGTACACCGGTTGCAGTTTAAAGTCTCGCGGTATCCAATTATCCAGACAGATATTGGTGTCTTCTCCGGATCCAATTCGTTTAACTAGCCCAAGCTTTAATGTGTCTCTACCTTCCACTAAAAATCGCCAGACTTGTGATGGGTTCCTGCCCAACTCTGCTTCAAGGATCAAAGATGTAGGATAATAGACAACCTTGAGAATCCGGGCGCTCAGGGAGTTTCCTTCCTAGAGGAGACGCCAAGCTTGCCGCGCAAGCAAGGCAAGATTAGAAAGCTTGATGTCACGGAACCCCATGCCCCCCATGATTTTTGGATGTGTCTGATGTCTACTATGCAACTTTATTCTTGTAGACACGTGTTGGGCCTCCAAGCGCAGAGTTTTGTAGGACAATAGCAATTTCCCCTCAAGTGGATGACCTAAGGTTTATCAATCTGTGAGAGGTGTAGGATGAAGATGGTCTCTCTCAAATGACCCTGCAACCAAATACAAGAAATTTCTTGTGTCCCCAACACACCCAATACAATGGCAATTTGTATAGGTGCACTAGTTCAGCGAAGAGATGATGATAAAAGTGTAATATTGATGGTAGAAATATATTTTTATAATCTGAATAAATAAAAACAACAAGGTAGCAAATAGTAAATGGGCACAAAAACGGTATTGCAATATATGCTTGAAAATGAAGCATCGGGTCCATACTTTTGCTAGTGCAACCTCTCAACAATGCTAATATAATTGGATCATATAACCACCCCTCAAAGTGCGATGAAAAATCACTCCAAAGTTCCTATCTAGCGAAGAACATAAGAATAAATCGTTTGTAGGGTACGAAACCAGCTCAAAGCTATTCTTTCCATTCGATCCATTCAAGAGTTCGTACTAAAATAACACAAAGCTATTCTTCGCGTTCGATCTATCCTAGAGTTCATACTAAAATAACACCAAAGCAAATTAATATTCATAATACTCAATCCAACACAAAGAACTTCAAAGAGTGCCCCAAGATTTCTACCGGAGAAACAAAGACAAGAACGTGCATCAACCCCTATGCATAGATTACCCCAATGTCACATCGGGAATTCGCAAGTTGAGTGCCAAAACATATATCAAGTGAATCAATACGATACCCCATTGTCACCACGAGTATTCGATTGCAAGACATATATCAAGTGTTCTCAAATCCATAAAAGTATTCAATCCGATAACAACGAAATCTCAAAGGGAAAACTCAATTCATCACAACAAGATAGAGAGGGGAAAACACCATATGATCCGACTATATTAACAAAGCCCGCGATACATCAAGATCGTGACATCTCAAGAACACGAGAGAGAGAGAGAGATTAAACACATAGCTATTGGTACAAACCCTCAGCCCCGAGGGTGGACTACTCCCTCCTCATCGTGGTGGCCGCCGGGATGATGAAGATGGCCACCGGAGATGATTCCCCCCTCCGGCAGGGTGCCGGAACAGGTTCTAGATTGGTTTTAGGTGGCTATAGAGCCTTGCAGCGACGGAACTTCCGATCTAGGTTAACCCTGAGGGTTTTCGGAATATTTGTGAATTTATAGGGTAAAGAGGGGGTGTGGGAGGCCACTGAGGTGGGCATAACCCACCTGGGCGCGCCTGGGCCCCCAGGCGCACCCTGGTGGGTTGTGCCCCCCTCGGGGCACCCCCCAGGTGCTGCTCTGGCCCATCGGGAGTCTTCTGGTCTATAAAAAATCCACAAAAAGTTTCGCGGTGTTTGGACTCCGTTTGATATTGATTTCCTGCGATGTAAAAAACAAGCAAAAAACAGCAACTGGCACTGGGAACGGGGTCAATAGGTTAGTCCCAAAAAAGGATATAAAGTTGCTATAAAATGATTGTAAAACATCCAATAATGATAATAAAATAGCATGAATACTTCATAAATTATAGATACGTTGGAGACGTATCAGTGTCATAACTTCCCAAGAAACACAAGCAGTCTTCCTCTCGCCATTTTTTGATCCCCACCAGAATTTCCTGAAGATACCATTGATGTGCTGACACAGGCCTCTAGGTAGCTTGAAACATGCCATAGAGTACGTAGGGATTGTTTGAGCAACTGACTTGATGAGCACCTCCTTTCCTCCAACAGAAAGTGCCTTCTCCATCCAGTCTTGCACTTGCTTCCAAATCCTGTCCTTAAGATACTTGAAGGACCCTTCCTTGGCTTTGCCCACATCAGCAGGAAGGCCGAGGTATTTTTCAGACAATTTCTCATTTTGGACTTCAAGGATTTGCTCTATCTCCTGTCTCAAGGTTTCCGAGCAGCCCTTACTGAAGAATATTGAGGATTTCTCCTTATTGATGCGCTGCCCTAAAGCCGCACAATATCTTTGCAGGAAGCTATCAACTCTGTTTGCCATCACAGGTGTAGCATTAAAGAATAAAAGGCTATCATCGGCAAAAAGTAGGTGATTTACCTGAGGGGCGCCAGGTGCCACCATAATACCATGAACACTCTCATCTGGCCTTGTGGATTTCGAAAGACAGGAGAGCCCTTCGGCATCCAATAAAAATAGGTATGGAGATATAGGATCACCTTGCCTAAGCCCTCGGGAGGGACTGAACTCCTCTTGCTTACCTCCATTAAAGATGACAGAAAAAGAGACAGATGTAACACACCTCATCACTGTTTGTGTAAAACGCGGGCTGATCCCCAGTTTGAGCATAACTCTTTCGAGATAATGCCGCTCGAGCCTATCATAAGCTTTCATCATATCAAGTTTTAATGCACAAAACCTGTTACCCTTCAGCTTCCTTGTTTTCATATAGTGGAGACACTCATAGGCAGATATGAAATTGTCGGTAATAAGACGTCCTGGTACAAATGCTGACTGTTCCTCAAAGACGATGTCGGGGAGAATGAGCTTGAGCCGATTAGCCAACACCTTGGATGCAATCTTGAAGATCACATTGCAGAGGCTTATCGGCCAAAACTGTGCTAAATTGTTTGGAGTAGCAATCTTGGGAATTAAAACAATGAACGTTTTGTTGATCTCCTCGGGAGAATCCTCTCCATTAAGAACTCAAAGCACCATATCATTAACCTCATCACCACACAACTCCCAGTGCCACTGAAAGAAATATGCAGGGAAGCCATCAGGCCCTGGAGCCTTTGTCGGAAACATCTGAAACAAAGCCGCTTTCACCTTGGCCTTGCTATACTGTGCATTAGGGGAGGCGTTCATAGAAGCGTCTACCTGGCCTGGGTGGTACGTGAGAAAGGACTTCCTCGATTCCCGCCGTATTTTCTGAAGCGTACAAATTACTGTAGAAGGATGTAGCCATGTCCGCCATCTCATGCTGCTCCTTACAGATAGTTCCGTCAGCCCGTTGCAGCTCAACTATACAGTTCTTTGCCTTGCGAGCACTAGCTTTGCGATGAAAGAATTTTGTGTTACTATATCCTTCCGCAAGCCACTGAATTCGCGCCCTCTGGCGCCACATGATTTCTTCCCTTAGGCAGAGATCTACCATGCGGGCTTCTACCCGTTCCTCCTCAGCCGACGGCCCCATGCAATTTGGGAGCGAGCGCATCACCTCTAGTTGCTTCCGTAATTGGCGCAGTTCAGATTGGACCGCGTCCAAAGTGGTTCGTCCCCAACTCTGTAACCTGCCAGCAACCGAGGCCAACTTATCGGACAACTCTGTAACGGTTTGGGCTCTTCCAGTTGGGTTCCAGGCTTCGGTAAGCACATCTCCAAACCGTGTATCTCGTTTCCACATACATTCATAGCAAAAATGCTTTTGCTTTGCTCACACGCTTGTATCAATCAGTTCGGACTCCAGAAGAATAGGGCAGTGGTCAAACTTTGCAGCGGTAAGATGCTCAACCGAAGCGAAAGGAAAAAGAGCAGACCAGCAAGACGAAGCCAAATCTCTGTCTAGGCGAACACGACAGAAGTGCCCTCCAGCAACTTTCTTCTCCCACGTCCAGTCTAGTCCACGGTATCCCAAGTCCGCTAATCTACACACATCAACAGTTTCTCTGAACGCATCAATCTGCGAGCTGTCACGTTCATTAGGGCCATGCTGCTCTTTAGGCCTCACGATCTCATTGAAATCACCTATGCACATCCACGAGAGGGTGCTTTCTCCCCTCAATATTTTCATAGTATCCCAGGTCTTGTAACGTAGACTCCTGGTAGCTTCTCCATAAAAACATGTTAGCCTCCACTGCTCTTTACCTGGTACTGTGACCCACGCATCAACATGATACTCTGAATAGTTCTTTATTGCAACATCCAAGGAATTTTTCCAAAAGATACAAAGACCGCCACTGCGACCACTACTACTGACTCCAAAACTAAAATCATAACCTAAAGAAGACCGAAGACCTTCAACACGACTTTTTTGTAATTGAGTTTCAACTAAACACAAGATAGCTGGCGAACTGATCTCCACGAGATCGCGGAGCTCTCAAACTGTCGTGGGGTCGCCTATCCCGCGGCAGTTCCAACTTAAGATTTTCATTGGGCCTGGCGGCACCCCGTGTCGGAGCCCGCCAATAATGCCAACTTTTTTGTGTTTTGCTTCATTGGTGAAACTGATTTCCTTGCTTTCTTGGCATCTCGGGGAGACACATATGATGGGGTAGTGGTGGAACGGCCACAAGAGCCTAGCCCATGTCGCCCGGCGCTATCATGTTTCCAGCGTCAGACCCCCCTGTCGCAACCTTGGGTTGCTGATCCTGATCAGGTGTGCTACCAGACATGGCGAAGTTCAGATTCCTTCGAACCCCCAGGCCTTCCTCATGCTCCTTTCCCCTTGTATCAGCTAGTTTCAGAGGACTTGTAACATCTTCTTCTTCTCCCTCTTCTGTTCCCGAGTCTAGCCCCGCCTCTTGAGATGATCGTTTACGCACTGGTGAAGCTTGGCGAGGCGGTGGAGCGCCCCGCCTGATCTTTCTCTGCCTCGTCCCCCATAGTGGCCACCTCGAGAAGCTCGGCCTCCTCCTTGCTGCTCCTGTGTTATCTCCCTTCTCTGTGCCAACATCCAGCTTCCCCATTGCTTATCTTTTGCCTCCCAGACTCCATCTCCACATTCCTCATGATTATGACCCATGAGTCCGCAAACTTGGCAGAAGTAGGGTATCTTCTCATACTTGACAGGGAGGAATTTTCTGCCCTCGCCCACAACGTTCAACGGAGTCACCCTGGTAAGGGGTTTATTCACCAGAACCCTAGCTCGGGCCCTTACATAGTCACCCTCATAAAAGAGCCTAGGTGAAAGTTGTGTCTCCTTAACCCGGCCGATACGACGTGCTAGCTGATCGACTACCTCGATTTTACGGTAAAGCTCTAGTATATTGTGGATCTGCGCCCAGACATACATGCCATCAAAGATGAAGGATGCCGGATCTTGCTTGCTGTCATAATCTTCAATTAGCATCCCCATCCCCCTGAACAGCCATGGTCCTCCATGAACAACTTTCTTCTAATCTCCCAGGCAAAACATCTGAAAGATATAAAGATTTTCTCCAGCCTCCCTGTACTTCGACACTTGTGCTAATCCCCAGATTGACTTCATGGTTTCGAACATCGACGATGAGCTGAAGGGGCGGGTCGTGTTTACCTTCTCGATCGCCAACCATCTCGCATCTGTTTCGTACTTCTTTGTTTCCTCCTCCCCCACAATCACATCATCCAACTCATCATCCTGGAGATCCAGGTGCTGCAACATCTCCTTCAGCTTCTTCCCAGACCAACCTGCAGAAGACGATCCCGCTTCGGCCGCCATCTAGGGTTTCGCCCGTCAACAGCTCGCCGAGTCAGGCAAAAAACAGACGGTCCTCTCCTCCTACTTCCCGGCAGCAGGACGGGCTGCACGGAGGGGCGGACCGGCGGCGGATCAGAAAAACTCTAGACGGCAATGGAAGCGCCGCGAGAGGCGAAAAACCCAAAACTAGAGGGTACCTTTAGGATTTGTTGACGAAATTAGTTACGCTGGTATCAGCAGCACATGCATTTGACTGCACTGTCAGCCCATTTGTTCGAGCGGCAGACTGAAGCCCGCCCAGGCCCACGAATGGCACGGGCGTCGCGCATAAGGTCGCTGAGAGAGCCCATCACTCCGCCGCATCCATTCCAGAACCCTAGCTAGAGCAGCGTCTCCCCCGCCCCCGCCGTCCTCGCCTCCGGGCGCCCCCCAAACCCAAACCCGCTCGCGCTGAGGAGCGAAGATGGCGCTAGCGATCTCGATGGAAGCCATAGATGCGCGCGCGCGGGAGCTGGGGATCGATCTCGACTCCGTCGACGTCGACTCCATCACCCTCCCGCCCGGCGAGGACTTCGACATCCTCAGGTACGTCCTTCCAGATCCGTCCGTCACGTGGTTGCTTGATGGCGTCTCCTGCCCTATTTGCTTCTGTCTCATCGGGACGGGATGCTGCAAGCTCCTGGAGCCTCCAGGATTGTTAGAATCTGTCAAATAATAATGATTTTCCTTTGCCGCAGATTCTAGTGGTGTGTAGTTTTCAACAGAAATGCTTGCTTGCTTTGTGTTCAGTACACTAGTATGCTACTGACCCACTCTATGACACTGTATGTTCAAGTAGATACGTGTTGCTGTTTTGGTTATGCAATCGGTCTATTACTGCTTTTATTGTTGTGCTGCTGATACGTTGTTACATCACACTAATCAACTAATTATTAGGGTAGCTACATCAAAGATCCAACATGTTTAAGAAGAATGACTATAATACCTCAATCCTGCTTAACCAGGAGGGGGGCATCTTCACATTATTTATCTATAGCTTTCCTGGCTTGGGGTATTTCTTGACTTTGTTACCTGTGTAATGTTGCGATCATATTTTCAGTGATGATGAGGATTTGCTTCAGAATGAAGACATTCCAGAGCTTGAGATGGGCTTTTCAAACATTATTGTGGTGGACAATCTGCCGGTTGTTCCCCCAGAAAAGTATGAGAAGCTGGAGAACGTTGTACGCAAGATATACAGTCAAATTGGTGTCATCAAAGAAGGCGGGCTTTGGATGCCTACACACCCAGAGACCAAGAAGACCTACGGCTACTGCTTCATCGAATATAACACTCCACAGGTATGTTGCTTCTTGTCAGTTACATTTATTTACTTATCTGCATGATGGAATGAGGTAATTAATGCCTTAATCCTGTTGCCTTTGCAAGTCATGTGCATTCCTTTTATGAAAAAGGTCATCCCAGTTTCATTTCAACTATCTACCCTGGTTCACGTTTTTGCTAGTAGTTAACATGGATCGGAAGAAGATAATCAGTAGAGAGGAAACATGCATGAAAAACATCTTTGTTTGGGTAGAGTTTGTTTGATTGCTTAATTAATAAGATTTTCCTATAGAAAGACGATTGCTCGAAGCAGGAGTATTTGTACTTCTAGTTTTACTGGATTATTGCTATTATGTTATAGTGTTTTGCAGTTATGACCAAATTTTATTTAAATGCCCGTCCAAATCAAACACCACTTTTGCTTTCATAAATTGTTTTGCGTTCTGTGATTGTCAAATTATTCATGTCCCTCAAAGATGATTGTTTGACAATGTGCCAGGAAGCTGAGCTTGCTAGGGAAAAAACAAATGGCTACAAACTGGACAAATCTCACATATTTGCTGTTAATATGTTCGATGACTTTGAGAAGTACATGAAAGTTCCCGATGAATGGGCACCGGCTGAAATCAAGCCATACACTCCTGGAGTATGTACCCCCCCCCCCCCCCCCCCCCCACACACACACACACACGCACAATGTTGTTTCTTTATGTTATGACAGGTTTCATGTAACTTGGGTGTTATATGTGTGTGCTTTGCAGGAAAATCTTCTGAAGTGGCTAACTGATGATAAGGCCAGAGATCAGTTTGTGATCCGTGCTGGGACGTTCACTGAAGTGTACTGGAACGACGCCAGACGGGCAATGCCTGAGCTTGTGTACCAAAAGCAGGTGCTTAACTTTTTGTGGATTTAGATTGTATTACAAAATGGAAATAAAGTTCATGGGAGGCCTATTCTATATGGAGAACTAACTTTAATTAATATCCTATATCCTTCTTCTTTGCCAGTACTGGACGGATAGTTATATCCAATGGTCCCCTCTTGGAACACACTTGGCTACCGTGCATAGGCAGGGCGCGCAGGTGTGGGGTGGTGATGATAAGTTTGTTCGTCTAATGCGCTTTGCTCATCCACAGGTACTGGTTTCTGCTAACAGTTAATCTGTGCAATACGTGATGTTCTTTTAGCTGACAGCTACCTGTGACAGGTGAAACTCATTGATTTCTCTCCTGGTGAGAAATATTTGATCACTTACAGCAGCCAGGAGCCCAGCAACCCTAGGGACACACATGTAAGTGAATATGATAAGACTTATTTTCTGTCATGTCTTGTGTCCTATCTGACTTGCATTGTTATGCTTGTAGAGGGTCGTACTAAATATCTTTGATGTACGCACTGGAAAAGTGATGCGGGACTTCAAGGGAAGTGCTGATGATTTCACTACTGGTGGAAATATGGGTGTCTCTGGTGTTTCATGGCCTATCTTCAGGTGAAAACACTAGTTTTATAATTTGAAGTGAATGCACAACTTATTAGGTTGCCCTGAATCGATGCTTAATATGGTTTTTTTATGTGTCTTTTAAGGTGGGGTGGTGGAAGAGATGATAAGTATTTTGCTAGACTTGGAAAGAATGTTATATCTGTCTATGAGACTGATACGTTCTCTCTTATCGATAAGAAGTCCCTAAAGGTAGAAAATGTGGTTGACTTCAGTTGGTCTCCTACTGATCCTATCATATCACTCTTTGTGCCTGAATTAGGTGGTGGAAACCAGCCTGCCAGGGTAAGTACAAATTGCTACAGTTACCTCTTCTAAGATGTTCTTTCAGTTAGCATCGAATGCTAAAATATGTGCTTTGTGTTGAAAGGTGAGTCTTGTGCAAATTCCGGGCAAAGAGGAGATTCGGCAGAAAAACCTTTTCAGTGTTAGTGACTGCAAAATGTACTGGCAGAACAATGGAGAATATCTGGCTGTCCAGGTAGACAGGTACACCAAAACAAAGAAGAGCATTTACACTGGGTTTGAGCTGTTCAGAATCAAGGAACGGGACATCCCAATTGAGGTCTTTGAATTGGAAAACAAGAATGACAAGATAATTGCCTTTGCATGGGAGCCTAAAGGTCACCGCTTTGCTGTTATTCATGGTGATGGGCCTAAGCCTGATATAAGTTTCTACACCATGAAAGCAGTCAACAATAATGTTAGTCGTGTGTCCAAGCTCACCACACTCAAGGGCAAGCAGGCCAACGCATTGTTCTGGTCTCCTGCTGGGCGTTTCATTGTTCTGGCAGGGCTGAAGGGTTTCAATGGCCAGCTGGAGTTCTTCAACGTTGATGATCTTGAGACCATGGCGACAGGAGAACATTTTATGGCGACTGACATCATGTGGGATCCTACTGGAAGGTGAGCTCATCACGATGAATTTTTTCCTGACATCACTATCTGGTGAAGTTTACAAAATTAAGTGTTAAAGCAATAATAAACATATACTGAATTGGTTATAGGAATTATTATACATAACCTGAACACTGGGAACATAGAGGCTCAGCTGAAATTGATGGGAGCTTTAGTTTTCTTCACCTGTTAAAACACTCACCCTCAAATTGTATGGACTTATTAGTTGAAAGCAACAAATAGTAATAGTGTGTATCATTTTCCATGGATTGATTTCCTTGTAATGTAGTAGACCTAAAATAGAATGTGTTCCATTTACCACTGAGATGAACTAAGATGATTCTGGAACTTGCTTGTTCAGATTTCTCGCGACTGCAGTTACCTCGGTTCATGAGATGGAAAATGGTTTCCAAATTTGGTCCTTCAATGGGAAGCTAATTTACAAGATTTCAAAGGATCACTTCTATCAGGTAGAGCTTGTGTCCATCCTTTGTTCTTTGAATTATCTCCATGCATTTGCTGTATGTAGTAATGCTTTATCCTTTGCTGCATGATGGTACAGTTCCAATGGCGCCCGAGGCCACCATCACTACTTACTCCTGAGAAGGAGGAGGACATCTCAAAGAACCTCAAGCGGTACAGCAAGAAGTATGAACAAGAGGATCTGGACGTGTCCAACCAGGTGGGTGAGCTAGAGCGCAAGAGACGGACGCAGCTTCAAGAGGAATGGCAAGGATGGGTGGCCAAGTGGAAGCAGCTGCACGAGGAGGAGCGTGCATACCGGATGGAGCTGAGAGGCGGGGAGGAGAGCGACAAGGAAGAAGAGGCGGAGTACAAGGAGATTGAGGCGGAGGAGTTGGTTGATGTCACAGAAGAAATTGTTGCCTTTGACCTCGACCAGGAGTGAAAGCGCACAAGTCTCTCATACTAGTCTCTCTGCTGCCGAGTGTTCATTTTCTGCCTGCCGAGTAAATCGCTGTTGTTTTGCATGATACGTGCAAGTGGATAATTTGTCGTTCTTTCTGCCAGTACACTTTTCCTAAATTCACCGTCATGTTTATGGAGACCAAATTTTGTGGTTGGAATGTTAACCATCATAATCTGTTTCTTTGCAAAAACGGTTATTTCATTTTCTTTAGTACTGTATTTGCCTGTGATATCGAAATTGTCTGAAAAATGATGTTCTTCCTGGTGTTTGAGCCTAGTTCTGTTGTCCAATACTGTACTAATGTACGGTATCTATTACTGTTTGATCAACATTGTGTTACGTCAGGAGCCCATCTTGAGAAAATACTCGCCTTGCTTATTTGCATGCATGGTGTCATGTTTCCAGCAAAACCTCCCACCCAACTTCGGCATTTTGGCAAGGTATAAACATGATCAACTCAGGTTTTGGCAATTGCACAAGTGAAATGCGTCCGGTCAACATCAAGTGGCAGCAATTACAGCCAAACGCAGGTATGCCACGAACAAATCATAAGTATTGAACGACTTGGTACACAGCGGCAGCCTTGTTTCCATTTGAAATAAGCAGAGGACATAGGAAACCGTTAGAAGATACTACAAAATGTAAGCAATTTTCGAATATTCATTTTTGAGCCCGAGCTCATCTGCACCGTATGAACAGTAAATTAAAAATAAATAAATCATACTTTAGTGATAAACTGCATCAATATTTGGTCCTACGCGTATAACCTATTACAAACCGGTGGTACCAAAAAACCTTTTCTAAAAGTATCAGCATCAGCATCAGCATCTGTTCTGCTGATATTTACACAAGGGGTTCATGGCGCCAGCAACAGCGTGCGGTCGCCTCTAGCACCAGGGCAGCATATTGTGGATGCTACAATTCAGTGACTCGTGCCCTGAATTGTAGGTGAGACATAAGCGGTATCTTGATGGCCATGGCGGTGGTATAAGGTGGGAAGACATCTCACCGATTTGCTGGTGCCTTCTTCGCCAAGCATGGAGCACAGCCAGATGCGACTACCGAACAGTCCGTTATCAAGATACTGATTAAAAACTCTTGTGATGATCTTTATTGGCTAGGCTTCGCTGCGACGAACTTACCATTACATGCTGTATCACTTTCTTCTTACACACCTCCCCCTCAGGTTTGAAGGAGTTTTTACAACACATCCAACACATTTCTCCTCACACTACTTCCGCAATTTTTTTTACCAAAGCCGATAAATGATCTGAACTAAGTTGAAGACGGTTTATGTACGGACGCGCTTGAACTTCCTCCCGGCGTCGACACGCAGCGACGTGGACGGCACCCCGACCCTGCCGCGGTGATGCCTTCCGCCCCCATGGCTTCTCGCCGTGGCGTACTGCTCCTTGTGGGAGGTGAATCTCCTCAGGCGCAGCGACCGGCGCAGCCTGTCCTTCCTCCTCTCCCTCACCGACGACGACGACCCCTCCCTCGCCCTGCCCCACCTCCTTGTACCATGCCCGTGGCCACCATCGCCGTCGCTCTCCTCGTCGGAGCTCCAATCTCCAACTCCCGTCTCCACGTCCGGATGCCGCCGGCGGCGGCCGTGGTACACGCGCTTGGTGTCCCGCAGCTTGCGCCAGAGGAAGCACGACGATCCCTTCAGCGCGTGGCAGCAGCCGGAGCACGCCGCCCCGGCGACCTTGCAGGCGTTCTTGGCCACGCAGCGGACGATCCCTGCCTTGCACACGAGGTAGGCGAAGAAGAGCACGACGTAGGTGAGGACGATGACCATGAAGAGCCTGGCCAGACTGGCGGCGCAGAGGTGCTCCAGGAAGCAGGCCACGTCCCACGTCCCCGAGCAGACGCCCTCGCAGGACGCGCTGAGGATGGCCCTGAAGGGCGCGGCGACGGCGCCGCCGAGCAGCGTGCCCACGCCGCTCGCCGCCGTGCCCACCACGGATCCCATCTGATCTGTCGTCAAGTAACTCCCTCCCTCTCTGCGGTTGATCGATGGCGTCTGTCTGGATTGTTAATCCGTTTTGTACCAAACCGTCGGCAGTTGCCTTTGGCAACGTGCGCGTTGGTTGGCTCACGTCGTCAGGTTACTACTACTACTACTACTACTTCAGGGCATGAGACAGAACAGATAGTACAGTAAACATTTCCCTGGATCTTTTGCCAAATTCACCGACCTTCAGACAACCTTTTTAAAACAAAAGTGTTTTCTCATGCTCATTTCGGTTCGGCAAGAACCAGGTAGGGCAAAATAAATTTTGCGAAAGAAAACATTTCCTCTTGCTTCTTCTTCGTGGCGAAAAGTTTGCCGCGCTGTTCATGATGAAATCAAACTGGTGTTTTTTTGTCTCGTATTTGCATCAAAATCACTTTTTCTTGTCCAAGTGGCGAAATCTGCCATGCCTAAACATGGATATTTCAAGTAGGTGCTTGGAGTAGTGAAGCTACAAGATGTTACAAACAAAGCACTAGCAATAATAACAGGTAGAAACAGCAATTGGTTAGAAGCCGCAAGCGCCAGGTTACTAGTGCTGCTCCAGGGAACGACACAGAACATATGAACAGTAAACAGTTCCCTGGATCTTTTGCCCAATTCACCGACCTTTGGGCAACCAACCTGAGACTAAGGTTGGTTCAAGTGCAAATTTCATCATTTACCACTTCCCGCAAGACAAAAAGGAAAAGCTAACGAGCCAGTTACATTCTCCGGGCTCCGGCGCTACTCGGCGACCCGGCAATGCCATACGACCACCGTGCCATTCATGCCATTGCAACCACCGAGGGCCAATCCCAGTCCGCACAGGACCAGACCAACCTCGGAATGGCTGCCACTGAATTCCATGATCCAACAACCAAAGATAGAACAAGCTTAACGTTCAGTGACGATAAAGTTTGTCGACACTTGAACTGGAATCAAGATACTACGGTTAGCGACTGCATCCAGTTTACAAACGATGGGTACCATGGAAGTCTTATAAAAACCACAGGATATTCTTGCTGGAAGTTTTCAGACTAACAAAAGGTGCTAGCAACGAAACAAAGCCTCAGATTCTGCAGGCAAGACAGGCGCGTCAGTTACTTTCCAGGGCAACGAGCATTCTTCGCTGCCTCTTGGGCTTCCCTGCGACCAAAATATTTTGAACATGAACATTGTCAGAAATCTGTGTACAACTCCTTTCCCTGAAGATCAATCCTAATAACACAGGTCAACACTAGGTGCTCTTTCCACGATTAGTAAATCGCTCCGACTCAAGAAAAGAACTCAACAGACTTGAATCCATGTAATGTAATGTATCATTTATCCTTTCACTTAACTTATGAAAACATGGACCAGTTACCTGAAAGCATTTGCGAGATCACCATTTGTAGGGTCAAGCTTCAAGCCATCCACAAAAGCCTCACATGCTCTCTCGTACTTCTACAAATACACACCATAAAATGATCAGTTATACGATCATGATCACGGATGCTTGAAGAAAACTACTGTGTTATTTTTACCTTCAATAACATAAGAGCTGCCCCTTCTCGGTAGCAGGCTTTTGGCCAAAGAGGTCGCCCCATTCTGCACATGGTAGCATAAGACAGAGCAGCTCTTCCATTTCCAGCACGCAACGCGCAGAGACTCATATTTGCCAATATGGTTGCATACTCATCTGGACTAGGGTCAAATGACATTGCCTACAACACATCAATCACATGCAGCTTTTAGCAATATCTAAAAAACTGAGTACTGATAATAATCATATCTTTTACGATGGCGCTCAGATAGTGTTGTTCTGATTGATATAGAGATCCCTGTACACATGAAACCAGCAAATGTATTGGATAAATTTCAAAATAGGCACTTTTGTATAACAGTAATGTGTTACCACAGCCCTTTGAACACTGTTAAACATGATATGTCACGTAGTTGAAAGGCGCACTACTTAGGTGCACCGGTTTACCTAAACCGTATTGGCTAGATAGAGTTAGTTAGTCAAGATCTCATGTAACAATATTCATCTCTATATCTCCATTCTTTCTTGATTCTCAAGATGTAATCTCAACTATATGTATGCTTATCTCAGGGAGATGCCTCTGCCTATATAACACACAACCGTCGCCTCCAACGAGGTACGAAGCTCACCGCTCGCTTACATGGTAATAAAAGCCTCCTCTATCCACTACATCTAGCCAAACCCATCCCCAGCCATGTCGTCCTCCTCCGGCATCGTCCAGACCGCCCTCACGCAGAGAAGCTCTCTCGCACCAACTACGTGTTGTGGCATGCACAGGTGACGCCGCAGCTTAGGGGAGCTAGTTGCTTTGGCTATGTCGATGGCATCACACCAGCGCCCGTCAAGTTCCTCACCACGAAGGACAAAGACGGAAAAGATGCGAAAACGCTCAATCTTCTCTACTCGATTTAGGTTAGAGAAGGACAACAGGTACTCAAGACACTTGTCGAATAACCTCTCCAAGGAAGTCCTTGTGCAGGTCACTTCCATTGCCATGCCGCACGAGATTTGGGCTGCTCTTGTGAGCATGTTCTCGTCGCAGTCCAAGGCCCGCGTCAACAACATCCAGAACGTGCTCTCCACGGTGCAGAAGGGGCCGCAAACCGTGGTGGCATACTTTGCTCACATTCGGTCTCTCGCAGATGAGCTTGCAGCCGCTAGGAAGCCGATCGACGACGACGAGCTGATCTCCTACATCATCGCCGACCTCGACATGGAGTACCAGCCCCTTGTCTCGGCCAATGAAGCCCTCACCGAGAGCATCAGCCTCAGACGACGTCTTTGCTCAGATGAGCAACTTTGACCAGCTCATCGCCCTCTTCCATGGTGCGAGTTCTGGTGGGGGATTCAAATTCTCTGCCGACGCCGCTTTCCGTGGCCGTGGCAGCGGTGGCTCATGTCGCTACCGCGGGCCTCCATGCAGCAAGGGCAAGCCATCAAGCGGAGGCGGATGACCCTCCTACAACAACAAGGGCCGCCGCAAATCAAGCGGAGGCGAATGTCACGCGCTGCCAAATCTGTGGCAAGCCAGGCCACACGGTGCGCGACTGCTAGTATCGTTTCGAGGAAGATGATGAATCTTCCCAAGATGAGAAAGTGGTAGTGACGGTAGATGGCTCCTACAGCGTCGATACCAATTGGTATGTCGACAGTGGCACCACAAATCATACCACGGGAGAGCTGGAAAAGGTGACCATGCATGAAAAGTACCGCGACCAGGAGCAAGTTCACACTGCCAATGGAGAAGGTATGAGAATTAGTCACGTTGGTCATTCAGTAATAAAACACCTTCATAGAAAAATTCATCTCAGATTCTTTTTGCATATTCCTAGTGCTTTGAAAAACCTCCTTTTCGTTCATTGTATTACCATTCATAATCATGTCTTCCTCAAATTTCACCCGTTCTTATTTTTGATCAAGGATCAGGCCTCGAGGAAAATCCTATATCGAGGTAGATGTGTTCGATGGCTTTACCCGTTGATTCCAGAGGTTAGGAGATTCAATAAATAAGCCTATGGTGTCACCAAAGTCTCTCCAACACGGTGGCATGATAGATTAGGACATGCATCTTTTTCTTTAATCAAGCAAGTAATTAGAAGAAATAAGCTCTTGTTTGTTCTTTGTTGGTGAGCGTAGTTGTGAAACAATTTGTGATTCCTGTCAACGCGCTAAAAGTCATCAATTACCTTATCCGGTTTCTACGAGTGTTTCTACCAAACCACTTGAGCTCATTTTCTCGGATGTTTGGGGTCCTTCTCCTACTTTTGTCAGTAGACATTCCTGTTATGTGAGTTTTATCCATGACTACAACAAATATACTTGGATCTACCTTCTTAAAAAAGATTCGATGTATTTCAAGTTCTTCACAACTTTCAAGCACTTGTCGAAAGAAAATTTGATTGTGAAATTCTAGGCCTACAATCGGATTGGTGAGGGGAATACAGAAACCCCAATTCCTTCTTCCAACAAATTGGCATGCCACATCATGTGTCATGTCCCCATGCTCATCAACAGAATGGATCTGCTGAACGTAAGCATAGACACATCGTTGAAGTAGGGTTATCATTGCTTGTTGTCGCATCCATGCCCTTGAAATTTTGGGATGAAGCCTTTCTTACCGTAGTTTATCGTATCAATATGTTGCCTAGTCGTGTCATCACAATGAAACTCCGGTAGAACGTATTCTCCATACAAAACCTAACTACACATCTCTACGAGTGTTTGGGTGTGCTAGTTGGCCAAATCTTCGTCCTTATAACAATCGCCAGCTCATGTTTAGATTAAAACAATGTGTTTTTCTCGGTTATAGTCCACACCACAAAGCTGTCAAATGCCTTGATGTATCCACTGGACGTGTCTACATTTCTTGTGATGTTCTGTTCGAAGAAACCGTTTTCCCCTTTGCACATCTTCATCCCACTGCCAGCGCCCTCCTCCAAATAGAAATCCTTTTGCCATCTCACCTCACCGTTATTGATCAAGGGGAACACTATAATACTGGTGATCAATTGTTGACTAATCCTCTTACTAATGATGAACATGAGTCTTGTGATGAAGCAGAAAAAACGGTATAGAAAATGATGAAGAAATTGACCCAAATCGGTATTCTATGCCTACTGGACAAGGCAACAACAACGACGGAGCGGATCAGCCTCAGGAACAAGGCGAATCGGCCTCAGGATCCTCACACCGCAGGTCTGCACTGCGCCAGTGAGTGGGATCAACCCCGGGATCCACACCGCACTTACTATAGCGACCCACTCCAGAATCCGTGCCATGTCATGACGCCAGCAGTGGATCGGCCGACCGTGTTGCTCCGCGCCAATCATCCGAGGCCGCGTGGTCGCATGCAGACCAGTCGGCGCACATACAGTTCGGGGACGAACCACGTTGCTACACGTGGCGTGTGCAGCGCCAGGACCCTGGCTCGGAGTCCCGCATTGATTCCGCCCAGGCCACTCCATCATCGGCTCATGATGAGACTGCCGCAGGTGCGGGATCTTCTGCGCCACCTGGCTTCTCTGAGCCGCGCGCTGCAGCCACAGAACATCCGCCAAGGTTGTCGTGCCCATCCTCCTCGGGCTTGTGTGTTGCCCTGCTGCGGGATCTTCCGCGCCGTCTGCTAAACCTTCTGTGCCGGCTCCTTCGCCACCACGGACAAGGCTTCAAAGGGAGTAACTCGACCCAAAAAATATAAACACACAGCAAAAGTTGGTCTTACTTGTAGTACAAATGAACCAAATATTGTTGCAAAAGCCCTGAGCGACCCACGGTGGACGAAGGCTATGGAAGAGTAGTACATGACGCTCCAGAAAAATAAAACTTGGCATTTAGTTCCTTTCGTCAAGGTAAAAAATGTGATTGACTGCAAATGGGTCTTCAGAATTAAAAAGAAGTCTGATGGGACCATAGATTGCTATAAAGCTAGACTAGTTGGAAAAGGCTTTAAGCAAAGGTACCTCATAGATTATGAGGACACTTTCAGTCCTGTTGTAAAGGCTGCCACTATTCGTCTTGTTTTGTCTATTGCAGTGTTCAGGGGATGGAGCTTGAGACAACTAGATGTACAGAATGCGTTTCTTCATGACATTCTGGAAGAGGAAGTGTTCATGAGACAACCTCCTGGGTTTGAGGACAGAAATACATCCCATCATGTGTGCAAGCTTGATAAGGCCTTGTATGGACCGAAGCAAGCTCCTAGGTCATGGTACTCCCGTTTAAGTTCAAAACTTAAAGCACTTGGGTTTGCTCCTTCCAAGTCAAACACCTCATTGTTTATTTATAATAAGTCAAATACTTCCACATTTGTGCTTATATATGTTTATGACATCATTGTTACAAGTTCATCAAATGAGGCTGTTACAAGATTGTTAAAAGATTTAAACTCTGAGTTTGCTCTCCAGGATCTAGGAGACTTGCATTATTTTCTTGGCATTTGAAGTGTAGAGAAATGGAGATGATTTTCATCTATCGCAAGAAAAGTATGCAACTGATCTTGTAGCTAGAGTTGGGTTGCCGGGTTGTACACCATCATCAACACCACTGTCTAGCACAGAAAAATTATCCTTGTCACAAGGAGAACTCTTGAATCAAGAGGATAGTACCAAGTACAGACGTATGGTTGGTGCTTTACAGTACCTAACTCTGATCATGCCTGATATTTCCTTTGTTGTCAACAGGTATGTCAGCTTATTCATGCACCTACTACAATGCATTTGCCAGCTGCAAAACGCATACTTAGATATGTTAAAAATACTTTGAGCATTAGACTAACATTCAGCAAGTCACCATCAACTCTTGTCAGTGCATTCTCTGATTCTGACTGAGCAGGTTGCCTAGATGATAGGCTCTCAACAAGTGGCTTTGCAATGTTCTTTGGACCAAATTTAATCTCCATGTGTGCAAAGAACATGCCACAGTTTCGAGATCTAGCACAAAGGCGGAATACAAAGCATTGGCAAATGCCACAACAAAAATTATTTGGGTTCAGTCTTTGCTGAAAGAACTTGGGATGCGTTGTAAGCAGGTCCCATGTCTATGGTGTGACAATCTAGGTGTCACCTATCTTTCTGCTAACCCGTTTTTTCATGCAAAGACCAAACATATCAAAATAGATTCTCACTATGTCAGATAAAGAGTTGCTGCAAAGAAACTGGATATTCGTTTTATTCATTCCCAAGATCAAGTTGCATATGGTTTCACCTATGCCTTATCTACAAGGAGCTTCGAAGAATTCAAACGTAATCTCAACTTAACAAAGCTGTGATTATGGAAGGGTGTTAAACATGATATGTCACGTAGTTGAGAGGCGCACTACTTAGGCACACCGGTTTACCTAAACCGTATTGGCTAGATAGAGTTAGTTAGCCAAGATCTCATGTAACAATATTCATCTCTTCTCTCCATTCTTTCTTGATTCACAAGATGTAATCTCAACTATCTGTATGCCCCTCCTATATAACACGCAACCGTCGCCTCCAACGAGGTACGATGTTCACCGCTCGCTTACAAACACAAACTGCTCAACTACATCGTAATTACACATGTTTTACCAGAAAGAGGTGGCAGTACATGCAACCTATTTTCGATGTGAACAAAAATATAGTATGGACTGAGATTAACAGTTTACATATATAAAAAATAACAATCACTACAGGCAATAAAAATGGGCCCTAGTGACTTACACAACTATACATCTCCGATGCCATAAAATATTCCCCTCTCTTAAAAGCCTCCGAAGCTTTCTGTTTTAGTTCTATTCTTCTCTTTGCACACATTTGTTTATCCTGATGACAGAAGCGGTTAGGATAAATATGTAGACATATCCTGTAATGTAAAACATGAAAAATGTACAAATTTGTAAGTCTCAGCCTATATCACCTAATTAATGTATAAGACTAGAAAAATCGAAAGTGTTCTTCTACTCCCGAGCTCAAATGAGCTCGTGTGAACAGTAAAACAGAGAAAAAAATGAACAAACAAAAAAACTGTTTTTTTGGTGATAACCTTTGACAAATATGTTCTATTCTTGAAAATTTTCATTGCGAAATAACATTCTTGGAAGTCATGGCAAAAAAAAACAGTACTCCAAAATGCTTTGAAAAATAGCATTCTAGGAGCATTGATTTCGATTTTTTTGCCACGGCTTCCAGGAATGTCCATTCATGACAAATTTTTGCAAGCACATAAAACATTTCTCAAAAATTGGCACAAAAAAACGGATTTTTTACTTTTTTTTTTCTGATTTTACTGTTCACCAGGGAGCATTTGAGCTCGGGTGCAAATACTCCACTTCCTAGAAAAATGTGCTGTACTGCAGTGCTGCAGGATTTATCCGGAGCTCAAGGTGTATCCTAATTAATGTATAGGACTATAAATTTGTAATAAAAACTATTGTCCGGTGTTGCAGGGCTGGAACAATATCATCCAAGATAACTTATTAGTCTAGCACATTAATAGTTCACCGTACGGTCATACCCAAAGGCACCAAAAGTAAAATTTGTGAATGGAATGTTTTGTTTGCACAATATAATCTACAATAATCGTGAATTAAAACTATTTCTACTCTAAATGATAGGCAGAACTGCATGCCAAAGACCAAAACTACAGGGTGATGCATGATAAATAACATATGGAGCTGCAAGTGAGCACAGAAGGAAACACATACCCCTGGCTTCAAACCATAGTGTTTCCCATGAGAAATGATTCCATCAATACTCCAGTCCGGCAGCGTTGAAATAGGAGAAGTTAAAGGGAATAACATTTCAACCATGTCCCTACTGCCTGTAGAGGCAGCAACTTCAATTGGTGTGCGACCACACTGCAACAGTAAACGCCAGATATAAATACAAAATGTAATTGGGAGATTTGCACATTAATAGTTAGGAATCACAGCCTAACATTTCACCCAAATGGTTGGATGGACTTCAAGAGAATCACTATGCAAGGACAAACGGTGGAACAGCCTACCTGTCCTAGTACTATATGACACACCTAGGTTTCCAAGCCAAAATAACGCGTTACATGCAACCTACTAGCTAGTACTACACATCCAACACGTTTAGATTACTCTAACATTGTACACCCTACTTCGGGGTATAATCTATCATGCTGATCTGAGAGTGATATTATTCAGATGGATTTTTGGAGATCCACTTTTACATGGAGGTGAATCAACGATATCAAAGCATGACTAAGTGAGATGGATTGAAGAGATTGAGGAATACTGCTATAAATTTGGTATCTCCGATTAATTGATAGCCTACGGTATAATAACCAGCAACTTTGCTCTACCATAAGTTCTCTATTTTTACATCCTTTTGCTTATGTATTTAGTATTTACAGTACCTATAATACTACTTAAACCAAGTTGCAAGAAGGTACCCTCACAGAATAAGAAGTGACATAAGCTTACTGAATTCCCCTGACCATGTGTCATCAGGAATTGACGAATGTCAGATGTATAAGTACAACCTAACAATTCCATTTTATAATCCCACATAGGTATAACTCATGCATTTTTCTTGTTCGCAACTCAAAAATGGATTTCGGTTATGCATAGAAGCAGCATCTTCTCTTCTACTTGCTGCACTGCATACTGCATATACAGTCATCACAAACGTCTTAATCCTTGATCTTAATAACCAATACAATGTGGGTTATGTGTCACAAAAATTATACCATTAAATTTGTATATAAAGAATTTTTCAATGGTATAATTTTTAAGTTACACGACTTGTGTATTATTTCGCTAACTGTTAAATCTCAAAAAGCATGTGTGCCGTCTTTTGTAAGCCTATTCCTGGCGTCAGACGAAGTGTCGGTAAGAAGATTATCCTAATCTGTCAAGTGTCAAGAGTCTAAAGCCTAACATGACCTCATAGAGAAGAAATGGAACAATGTTCAGCTAACAGCATATGCATGAAAAGTAGATGATGACAAGTGACAACAGCAAAATAGGAAAACAAGTAAAGCTCACTTCATCAGGAATATTGGGGTTAGCACCAGCATTTAGTAAGAACTTCATGATACCAGGTAAGCCAAACTTCACTGCCAACATCACGTAACTACCACCACCGAAGTCAATAAAATTCAGATCAGCACCAGCCTGTGCAAATGAATAATTAGTTGATCATTTGCTTCAGCTAATGCTTGATATGTCAGCCACAGAAAACATATACACAAGGAAAATGAAGCTGTGCCTACAGAACTTTAACAAAGCTCCATATGAAGAAAGAGTACTGACCTTAACAAGCAGCTTGACACATTCCAACGACTCTCTTGGCATGGGCCTGATGGCCCGGAGGGCCCAACTCAATGGGGTGTAACCAAGACCACAAACCTTGTTAGGCTGTGAAAAGTGGAAGAATCAATCACTTACACAGTTACACTTGTCGGAAAAAAAGAGTGATCAATAAAGAAATTGATTTCAAGATACGTCAATAGAGAAATAAAATCGACCCATGGTGTGTTAAATACGCCCTACGTCCCAAAATAACTGTCGTAGATTTAGTACAAACTTGTACTAATTTTGTAGTAAATTGGGCGACACTTATTTTGGAACGAAGGGAGTATATTGGTATTTTTGAAGGCAACAGAAAGAAATATATTTACGTAGAAATTAGACATAGCATGTACTTGGCTTCTGGGAAAGTGAGCACATTTTACTATAGGATAATTAAGTACTGTCCATGATGAATCTTTGTTGCTTCAAATACAACGCAAATCTTTTGTTCAGATGGATCACAAGTATCAAATGCAATAAGTTTTTCCATTCCAGTGCATTCCTAAATAGAATATACAGATGGAGCACGAGTACCACTGCCCACATGAGAGAACCAAGAAACTGGTGTCTTACATCGGCATGGTGCTCCAACAAAATCTTCATTGCGTCATGTCGTGTAGAAATAGCAGCTGCATGCAATGGTGTCCCTTGTGCATAATCTAAATTCACATCGATTCCTCTTGAAAGCAGCAGTTCTACTATTTCACAATGTCCTGGAAAACAAAGTTTCAAAAAAAAAAAAGAATGAGACATGAATATTTTCTAACATGTAACTGACTTTACACATCTGCGCTAAAATTTAACTCTGGGCCAGTTTTCAGTTTTGTGATCATGAACTGCCCAGTAACCTTTTTGGTTACCACATATCTCATCGAGGATAAGGTTTACAAAAGTGGTTGGACTGGGACTACTCAAATTTTATTTGTTTATCCTTGGAAATAGAAGAAAGTCGTCATCAACACCTTGGATAAGATTGGATATCCAACTTCAAAATTCCAAGCCTCAAAGTTCTCCCCACACTCGATAATCTTTCTGCGGCCATCATCCAAATCATATATATGGGAGTCTTGTTCGATGGAAATCACATAAAAGCATATGGCAAGATCTGCTAAAATAGTAACATCAAGCATCACACTAGCCAAGAGAGGTGTCATAGTAGTCAACTGTCACGATCCCAAGACTGAAGGTTATAGCTCCATGCGCTGTGACGCGTGTCTCTTGCTTACTTTATTCCTTAGCCAAATCTATTCAAACAGAGAGAGGCTACCAAACAAATGTTAGCAAAACTAAGACTAATCTTATCAAAAGAAAACTAATAAGTAATTTGAAGGAATGGATCGAATTTGGATCAATCGACCCAGAAATGCTTACTTCTCTCTCGATGATATGGGGCACTGATTTCATCTAACAGTGAAAATTTCAGAATTTATTATAACCGGATAAAAAAAAAGAAGAATCCTGAGACTAATCTTGGACTGACTAAGAATTAGGAAAACTATTAGGAGAAAGGTTTATCCAGTTATCTCCAAGGCTGATTCGGTGCCTTTTGCACCTCCTACGACTAGTTAGGATCGCTATACCTGCTAACTCGCAGCTGCGGGGCCATGTTGGCAGCCTTATTCCTATAGAGAAGCTTTTTTTTTCAATGAACTTCGTTGGAAATTTGGTACTCTAACTACATTTCCAAATCTTACAAAGCAAACTACAAGTTTGAAACATTAGGCGATAAATTTCAGGATGAGAGGAATCATGTACTTTTGCAGCTTGCCATCTAGAGGTGAGAATATGTTGCATTGTTTTGGGAGATATTTTCTGACATATTGAACAACAGGATCTTTTTCGTGAATACACTAGGCACGTATCTTTGCGTTGACAGCCTCGACGATCATGTGAGCGGAGGGCGTCTCGCTGTCAAAGATGCAGGCGTTCCGATGCTTCCAGATGTGCCAGGCCGAGATGGTGATGAGGAAGCCTAGTCAGCGCCGGAAGCTCGGGGTGCAGGTCACGGCTGCCATGGTCCACCAATCTTAGAAGCTAGTGGAGCCGTCAGGCGGCAGCAGAGGTAGTCGTGCCCAAGAGAGGATCTCATGCCAGGAAATCCGCGAGATCACGCAGCCAACAAGAAGGTGATGTAAGGTTTCGTCCTCCCGAGAACAGAGGATGCAAGTGGGCTCGTGGTCAAGGTTGTGCCGTGCCAGTCGGTCGGCTGTCCAGCAGCGGTTTTGGGAGGCCAGCTAGAGGAAGAATTTGACATTTAGCGGGGCCCAGTGTTTCCAGATGAGGCGCCAGAAGGAGGCTTCCGTGGAGCTGTGAAACAAGGCAAGGTAGGCAGACTTGGCAGTGTAAGTGCTAGAGGCGGTTCATCACCACGCGATCGTGTCCGGGCGGGCGGGCGGGCGGGCGGGCGGGGGGGGGGGGGGGGGGGGGGGGGCGGTTTGGGTTTGAGGAGTATTCTGGCACCAAAGCTCCACGTACTCGACAATGGCCTGGGGAGTGGGGACCCAGAGCACCGCGGATGCCGCCGATCTAGATGCGCTGGTGGAGGCCCTCGCATACGAGCCGGCGGCGTCTGCATACAAGCGAGGGCGCGAGGTCGATGACAGAAAGGCCAACCAGCCAGTGGTCCTCCCAGAAAAGGCAGGTCTTACTGTCGCCAAGAGCCCATGTAGTAGAGGCCCGAAAGAAGGCCTTGATTCGTAGGGAAGGTGAAGATGGCGCCACAGTCGCGAGGCGTCGATGGCCTGAAGACAAAGCCATCGGGTGCTAAGGGTGATGTCGGATCGGGGAGCGGCAGTCCCAAGTATTTGATTGGGAAATCAGCCATGGGGCAGGCGAGGGCAGCCTGAATGTCAGCAGGTGCAGACGGGGGGCACTGGATGGCCATGGCGGTGCACTTGGCAATTCGTGCACAGGCCCGATGCGCTACCAAAGATGTCGAGGATGGCACGCACCATGGAGAGCTCGATGGGATCGTGGTGGCAAAAGATCACCACATCGTCCGCGAAGAGCGAGATGCTGGACACGGCGTGCCTCGTAGTGAGCCGGCGAAAGGCCCCGACGTGAACCGCGTACTGGGGCAGAGAGTTCAGGGAATCGATAGCGATGGCAAACATCATAGGGGAGATCGGGTCACCCTGCCGGAGACCACAGGCGTGGTCGATCGGCGGCCCGAGGGTGCTATTGATCACGACGCAGGTGGACGCTGAGAGGAGGAGGATGGAGATCCAGCCGCACCTGCAGGTGGACGCTGAGCGCAGGGTCTCAAGCAGGAATGGCCAGGAGACTGAGTCGAAGGCGCGAGCAATGTCGAGCTTAAGCAGCACTCTGGGGAGCTTTAGGTTGTGAAGAAGCTTCGCCGCTTGCTGGACTAAGATGAAATTATCATGTACGCTCCGACCAGCGATGAGAGCGCTCTGGTTGGAGGAGACGATCTCGGCCAATTTGCGGGATGAGCTGTAGGGAGAGGACCTTGGCAAAGAGCTTGGCCAGCAGGTGGATCAAACTAATAGGCCGGTAGTCGAACAAGGTGGTGGCATCTTGCTTCTTGGGGATCAGGGTAAGGAGAGCTTCATTGAGCTTATGGAATCCACGGCCATTGTTGAGGTAGAGCTTGTCAAAGACTACACATATGTCTTCCTTGATGGTGCCCCAGCGGGCGGGAAGGAATTCGGCAGTGAAGCTGTCGGGGCCGGGTGCCTTGCCCGTGGGGAGTTGCTTGATGGCCGACCAAATTTCGTCCTCGGTGAACGGCTGTTCAAGCTCCAAGAGATCAAAGCAGCGGTGATGGAAGACCCCAAGGTTGAGGGACCTGACGCGCGGCTCGGACGAACCAAGAATGGCAGTGAAGTGGTCGAACGCGGCTTGAGCCAGATCGGTCTCGCCGGAGATGGTAGCTGGGCCAGAATGCAGTTCCTGGTAGTGCGGTGCGCCGCATGGATCTTGAAGAGGGCCGCCGCGGTGTCACCCTCCTGCAGCTAGTGGAAGCGGATGCGTTGACGGGCGATGGACCGGTCAAGAGAAGCCAGTCCAAGATAGGCGCGCTTGAGCTCACGACGCAACCAAGACTCGGCGAGGACAGAGCGCGAGAATCTTGGGCGGAGTCCAGACGTAGAATAAGCTCGCGGGCGAGGAGGAGCTGAGTGGCGATGGCGTTGGTGGAGCACGTGCCCCAGCCCCGTAGGCGCCGCGCGGTGGCCTTCAGGCGCGCAAAGATGCGTCGGAGGGGGTCCGGATCAGGCTCGACAGAAGCCCACGCGTCTGCCAGAGTCTCCTAAAAACCATCGAGCTTGGGCCAAAAACGCTCAGAGTGGAACCGCCTCTTTGCGCCCGGTAGAGGGGATCAGTCCAGGAGCAGTGAGCGTGATTGGAGGTAGCCGTGGACAGGCAACGGAGCAAGTGCTAGGGGTGGTCAGTCGCCCAGGAGGGGGTACCGAGGATACGGTCATTGCGGATGAGAGTGGGGTTGTCCTGCTCATTCGACCAAGTGTAGCGACGACCGTGGAGATAGATGTCGCGCGGGGTAAAGTCAGCGATGAATCGTCGAAATCGATTCATGGTGCGCTGGATGAGCCTATTTTTGTCCGTTGCGGAAGTGATCATGTTGAAATCCCCACCCACACGATCCACGGGCCGACGATGGTAGCGCGAAGGTCATGCAGCTCCGCAAGGAATGCTAGCTTCTGATCGTCCCCTTGCGGCCCGTAAACGCCCGTGATCCACCAGTGCGCGCCACCGAAGAGCGTGGTGACCGCAGCGGAGACGTGGTGGTCACCAACATGGGGATTAGTAAGGGCAATGGGGTTGCGGCTCCAAGCAGGAAGGATGCCGCCCTGGGTACCGTCTGCGGCGAGCCAGAAGAAATCCAGGAACAAGCTACCAAGCGTTTCTATGACAAGGTCCGATGAGATCACAGCGAGCTAGCTTGGTTTCTTGGAGACATACAATGGAGGAAGTAGCGGCGGCTATCATGCTACGAACGGCAGTACGCTTGGCCGTCGAGTTGAGACCGCGTACGTTCCAGAATATCACTTAGGCTGGGAACAACAGGAGTTATGATCTACCGATTAGTAGTTATGTAGGAATCAGCTCCAACGTTTAGAAACAACCTTGTGCAAAAGAAAGAAAGCACTGACCTGTTTCTTCTGGCTATTCTCGCCTATAAGCCTGGTGTATTGCCATAATTGTGACCCGGCCAGGCGGCCAATTACCATCTTAAATTGGTACATCGGCCAAAGTTTGACAAATGTAGTGCACAAGTTGCTTAGGACAAGTATCAAACGAGTTAGGAATAATAAATCCTGAAAAATCTAGAACGGGCCATCCTATGCATCACATCGGGCTGTGCCACTGGGCAGAAGCAACAGCGTTTGGATACATGGATAGTGAGGCCGGGAATATGGAGAGTTGGAGACAGATCGAGGTGTGAGGATGTGTGGGTTAATTATAGATAATCCACTCGAATGATTGGTTTGTGATGGAAGGAATAGGTAGTATCAAAATTTAAGATCAAAATATCCTCACTCATTCAAGAAAGGAAAAGATCCAGCAAGTGGGTATCCAGGGCATTTTGATAATTTTGGTTAGCCATGCCCATTTCCATCAGAAGTTCAGAACTAGCCTCCCCCTTGGGTTGAAAACGCAGGTTCATATCTGATATCTGATATCCCTATCCTTCTCCTCCTTCTCCAATTCCCTCCATCCAAATATAGGAATATGATTAGATTTAACTCGTGCAAGCAGTTGTGATTCCAAGCCTTCATATCCCGAAATCCAAACGAACTCTAAAGGAATAGCAACAAAACGGTTGACAGCATCAAAGCAGAGAATCACGTCTCGGGAACCCCTTTCCAGTTCTTCTTGCTCTCCCAGATATATCAATAGTTTGTCGGAGTCTACTGCTGTTTATATCGAGTGATCGATGTGGCTTTCTAAGGCAATCAAATTGACTATGTATACACTGACACACACACACACACACACACACACACACACACACACACACACACACACACACACATATATATATGACAAATAAGCATACAGAGAGACCTTGCATTGCAGCGCCACAGAGAGGCGAGTGTAGTTTGCCAGCTAGTGGATCAGCACCATGATCAAGAAGATATCTTGCAGCATCAGCTCTCCCATAAGTGGCAGAAAGGAACAGTGGCGTGTCACCTGCAACAGCCAGAAAAATAAACATCAGGAGCTCAACAAAATTCACGCCAATCCTGCCCTCAATACAAAAAACTGTACACAAATTAAAGAGCCAAACGTGGAAAGAGGACTTCACTGGTGAAACTGTGAAAGGCTTTCCATCTGACAAATGTTTAGTGCTGACAAAATTGCACAACGACAGACAGAGGAGACACTTCATACAGCGATTTGCCTATATATAGCATACCCAAAGAAATTTGATGTTAAGGATAAAAAAAAATTATGTTTTTTTAGGGGGAAAATCGATGTTTCTGGTATGGTGCATGGACTTTCTGAGCATGGATGTCTATATATTGGATATTTCAACTCCCCTTGTCACTTCATCACAATTTACAAATGCATACAACATATAAGACCAAATTCGAAGCCCCAAATGCATACTTCACATGGTATAATAGTAACTAGTAAGCAGTAGCAATCAACATAAATAAATAAATTTTAAAAGTGATAAAGGAGCTACAAATTGACGCGAAGGGAAGCAAGGAAGGGGGCGTCACCTATGAAGTTGAGTTGATTGACATCGAGGCGAAGGTCCTCGACGAGGTACCTGCAGACCTCAACCCGCCCCTCCCTGGCCGCCAGGTGGAGAGCGCGGTCCCCTTCGCCATCCTCCACAGCCGCCAGGACTGCGGCCTCGCCATGGCCCCCTGAGCCCATCCACCGCGCCATCTCTTCGCAATGCGAGAAGTGGGAGCCAAGTCAGACACTAATCCGTCAAGCTACTACCATCGTCAAACCCTAAGAAGAAAGAGCATGAGGAGGAGGAGGCGGGGTTACTCTTGAGGAGTCGGAGGTTGCCGTCGGAGGCGGCGCGGAGGAGCGCCTCCTCCCGCTGCTGCTTCCCCATCGCCTCCATCTCCATGGCGATTGAGAAGTCGGGCGGGTTGTTCCCTTGCCGATACGTGGGAGAGAGAGCGGCACGCGCTGCGGGGTAGTATTAGTGTGGACAGTCTGGAGAAGACGAGGAGACCATTTGATGCTCACTCCGTCAATTTTTCTTCTTCTTTTTTATATATACCTATCCTATATTTTTTTAAGAGAACTTCCAATCTGCTCAGAAATAAAAAATATCCAGATCCATAGATCACCAACTGTCATTGGTAGTACAAAGAACACCAGAAATAAAAATTTCATCCAGGTCCGTAGACCACCTAGCTAAGACTACATGCACTGGAGCGAGCCGAAGTCACGCCACCGTCATCGCCCCTCTCTCATTAGAGTCGGACAAACCTTGTTGTAGTAGACAGTTGGAAAGTCGTCGTGCTAAAAGTGACTCCAACGCAGCGACCCAATTCGTCCGCGCAGACAAAAAATACGGCCCAACGCAGAGACCCATTTCCATTTTGTGTCCGCTCGGACCCATTTTCGTCCCAAATTTGGGTCGGAGGCAGACACAAAGTGGGCGTTTTCTATGTCCTCTTCGTTCACTGCATGCGAGATCTGGCCCACCTGTCACAGACCCACCAGCTCCCACCTCTCGCTCCTCCTCTTTCTCTACCCACCCGACGATGCCACCAAGCACCCACGCCGACGGCCGGCCTCGTCTCGCCCCTCCCTCCTCCCACCCCCAACGCTGCTGCTGCTGGAGCGGGAGCGCCGCCGCCGCCGGTGCTGCTGAAGAGCGCATGGCATTGAGACCATGTGGATCCCGTCCACTATGGTTTGTCGCAATCGCATGGCGTCGAGGGCGAGCGTGTGGACGCCGTGCCGGGTGCGTCGTAATGCGTCCGTCCCCGTTGGGCACACCGGCTGACCCAAACGAAAAGTGGACACGCATGTCCGCTCGCCGAGCCAAACGGACAAAAGGCGGAAAAAATCCGGGTCTGTTTGGCTAACCGCGTTGGAGTTGCTCTAAGGCCCCATAAGACCAGCGCACTAGAACAACAACCGCTGCCGATGAAGAGAAGTGTAGATCGGAAGGATCCAACCTGCAGACACACGGTCGCAGACGAACGAAGACCGAATCCAAGCGGATCCACCTTCATCAAACATCTACCGGATCCCACGAGATCCGCCGGAGAGACACCTCCACAACGCTAGAAACACCACCTGGGGATAGGCGAGAAAAACCTTATTTCATCTTCAGGAAGCCACCGCCATCTGATCTTCCTGAGCATGGCAGAAACCCTAACGAGACTGAAAAAAACACCTAAACACGTAGCCCCCTCTCGCCGACAAGGGCCGGGATCTATCATGTCTCCATAGTCCTAGAATCATATAGGAGACCAAGCGGACCAGCGGCGGCCGGCGAGAGGCAGAGGAAACCCTAGTCGTGAGCCGCTTGGGTCTTTCTATTTCTACTCTTTTTAAATTTTTATTCTCAAGTTTTATTTTATTTTTACTCTTTATTGAGTTATGTTTTCTACCTTTTATGGCTTAATTTTTTTAGTAGTATATACATGAACATATATTCGTACTAATAGTAGCAAGATTTAAATTTCTAATTTTTTTAAAACATACTCCCTCTGTCCAAAATAAGCGACGTGGTTTTAGTTCAACTCCACGTCGCTTATTTTGGGACGGAGGGAGCAAATGATTATTTTAGTACTTGAATCTATTTTATGCATTAATTTTGAATACGCGATGATCATTTTATTTCATATATACTTACATTTTTATCTAGTACATAAACATTTCCCAATTGCTCGTAATATGCCTCTCTCCTTTTTAATCTGGTTTCTGATAACATCTTTTAAAGTTTGTCAAGCAAAGTATGGTTTTCAAGATAAAAATAAATAAAGGCTTTCGCGAGTCACACCATTGAGTGGGCACATGTAAGAGAGTTGGCGGACTCCTCAAAAGCCCTTGAACTGCATAATAACCATCAATCTGGAGGCAAAAGGCCAAAAAACCACTATAAGAGAGTCGTCCTAGCTGTTAGAATCGCCATATTTCTTGAAATGCCCTTGATACCGGCATCCCCTAGCGACTCGCGGCAAGCAAACCTAACCGTCACCAATCTTTTTCGTCCCTCTTGCCGCCAACAAAGGGCGTTAGAGCATCTCCAGCAGCGCCACCAATAGCCCCCACCCCCCCCTCCCAAGGCACTTTTTTATCGTTGGCGCCGAAAAAACGGCCAGTTACGCCCTCAGAAGCCCAATTTTCGCCGGTTAGGCCCGAAACTGGCGTCGGCGGACCCAGGCCGAACCCGGCGCGCTGGGGCACCCGGGGGCGCCAGGGAAAGCGTTTGTGGCGCGAAAGTCGGGCGGGCCCGCCGAGTCAGCGGTCAGCCGCGTCTCGTCTTCCTCATCGCCTCATTTTCCCGCGGGGAATCAATGCCAAGGCTGCCGCCGGTCAGCCTTCCATTGATTCCTCACGGACGGCGCAGTGATGGCACGTCGACGCGCCGTCCCCCTCCCGCCACGCGTACACACACGCCTGCCGCGCCTCCCCCTGGCGGCTATAAAAAGCCGCCCCTCCCTCGCCGGTGGACGCACTCTCCTTCGCCCCCACAGTCCTTCTCTCGTCGCCGGCGCCCCATCCCGTCTCTCTCTCCCCCGCCACCAGCCTCCGATGGGTGAGCATTTCCCCGGCGACGGTGCGGCGGCTAACGCTTCGGCCGTCGCACCCTGCACGAGTGGCAGGCGCACCTCCTCCAGGAGGCCAACTACCCGGCGCCGCCTGACATGCGCGCGCCGGGGCGGTGGAGGCTCAGCGCCGGAGGCGTCCCTGTCCCGCGGCAGCCCAACGCCGACCACTTCCACGACGAGATTGAGCGCGTTCGGGCCTCCCTGCCGGAGGAGGTGCGCGGCCATCCGAAGTACGCCGCCAACAACCACGCCAGCTGGGTGGCGTACTTCCAACGCTGCCACGAGGAGCAGGTCGCCTCCACCAACAACGCGCCGGTGAGGGGGCGCCACAACGCCGATGGCCGCCGCCTGTGGTGGGGCGTCCCCGGGCGGACGATGCACTACGTCCTCGAGCACCTCGAGGGCGGCAACCAGCCGCCGCTCCAGTACCCGGCGGCCCCGGCCGAGGCGCACGGGTGGGTAGTCCTCCTTCTCCTCTTCCCTCTCCTCCTCCTCCCTCTCCTCTGGTTCGCCGGCGCTCGCCAGCGTCAAGGCCGAGCCCGTGGAGACGCCACTCGTGGCGCCCTCGTCATCAACGAGGGCGCCCGTGGTTCCTCTTCCTCTCGCTTCGTCAAGCCGAAGACGGAGCCGGGGCTCATCACCGTGAAGAGCGAGCACGACGACATGGCCGCCGCCGAGGCCGCCCTCAAGTGGGCGCGCGAGGACTACGTCAAACTTGAGATGGAGCGCCAGCGCCGCGCCCTCGATGAGATTGCCGCCCGGCGTCGCGGCCGCGACGAGGGCGGTGTCATTTTCGTCGAGGACAGTGACGACGACGCACCACCGCCGCCAACCAAACCCGTCCGCCAAGGCGACGCAGGGCAGGGGTGCAGCAAGGACAGCGGCGGCGTGAAGAAGGAGGAGGCCGGCGATGACGGGGACTACAGCGCCTTCGGTGCATTCTTCGGCCTGTAGGAGGGGCGGCGGACGGCGGCGCTTAGTTTATGTTTTTAGTTTTTGAATTATGTTTTAAGTTTTTATGTACAAATATCAATGAAATCACCATTTTGGCCGAATATGTGTCGCGTTGGCCGAATTTTGGCTGAGTTTGTTTTTCAAAAAATCGGCGTCTGGGTTGGGCGTGGGTCGGCGGTTGGGAATCCGACCACCCCCACGCCGATATTTTTGCCGACGCGCTCCCAGGCGGCGCTATTTCAAGCCCCTGGGGGGCCGAACGGCTGGAGATGCTCTTCCAGCCGCGCCCCCAACAGGCCCCCCAGGCCACTTTTTCGGCGCCGGCGCCAAAAAAAATGCCCCAGTCGCGCCCCCAGGACGACGAAAAGCGCCGGTTCGGCCCTTTTTTCTCCCGGCGCGCGCAGACCGAACCCGGCGCACTGGGGGGCAATCGGGGGCTCCAGCGCAAGGGAAAAGCGCGGCTGGCCCACACCCTCAGGTGAAAAGTCAAGATTTTCTTCCCCGACTCGCCTTCCACCCCCCGCGCCCTCGGCCGCCACTAGCTATATCCCGGCGCCGCTCGCCGCCCTTCACCGCTAGATAGCCATTCCTCGCCGGAAAAATAGCAGAGGTTCGCCGCGGTAGCCCCTCCAACAGCAGCTAGGCGTTTCCGGCCGCGGAGGGGCAGTTTAGCGGCGGGTGCACGCCAACCGGGCGCAAGGTGTTCGGCATTTGCCTGCCTCGGCGATGGACTCGGATGACGAGCAAGCGCTCGCCGCGCTGCTGGAGGAGGAAGCCGAGGCCGACGTCCAGGAAGAAGAGCATCTGATGGTACTCGCCGCCCTCGCCCAGCTGTTGGCGAGCAATGAAAAGCCGCGGCGAGGTGGCTCGGCGCCGGGGCGGGTGAAATCAAAAAACCGGCATCGTCTCGAAGGCTACTGCATGCTCTACTCCGACTACTTCGCCGATGCTCCACTTCACGGCGACAAAACATTTCGGCGCCGTTATCAAATGAGCCGAAAGCTCTTCCTCAGAATTGTGAATTCCATCCGGGAGTTCGACAACTACTTCAAGTGCAAGATGGATTGCACCGACAAACTTGGATTCACCTCGATCCAGAAGTGCACGACAGCGATGAGGATGCTTGCATACGAAGCTCCCGGTGATTCACTCGACGACTATGGGCGCATGGCCGAGTCCACCAGCATGGAGTGCTTCTACAAGTTCTGTCGGGCAGTGGTGGCAGTGTTTGGAGCACAATACTTGAGAACACCCAATGCGGAAGACACTGTTCGGATCCTAGCACAAAATGCAGCAAGAGGATTTCCTGGGATGCTTGGAAGCATCGACTGCATGCATTGGAAATGGAAGAATTGCCCATTTGCTTGGCAGGGGATGTACAAAGGCGCCAAAGGCGGTTGCAGTGTGGTACTTGAGGCGGTGGCCACACAGGACCTCTGGATTTGGCACTCCTTCTTTGGTATGCCAGGAACTCACAATGACATCAACATGCTGCAGTGCTCTCCTGTCTTTGCCAAGCTTGTTGAAGGTCATTCTCCTTCGGTGAACTTCGAAATCAATGGGCGGCACTACAACAAGGGGTACTATCTAGCTGATGGCATCTATCCGAGATGGTCGACATTTGTGAAGACAATCTCAAACCCTGTGCCAGGAGGCAAGAACGCCTGGTTTGCGAAGATTCAGGAGGCTTGCAAGAAGGATGTCGAGCGGGCATTTGGTGTGCTCCAATCTCGATTTGCTGTTGTCCGGTACCCCGCTCAGACCTGGTCGAAAGATCAAATGTGGGAGATTATGACTTGCTGTGTCATCTTGCACAACATGATCATCGAGAGCGAGCAAGAAGACCCAGTGTTTGACACTGAACCATACTACAGGCAGGATCCTCTAGCCGAAGTTGATCACCAGCTACCGGCAACCTGGACTGCCTATCTCAGTATGCGTCAGGAGATCCGAAACCCACAGGTGCATCATCAACTGCAGAAAGATCTGATTGAGCACCTATGGAGGCTCAAGGGGGACGCCGGGCGCGACGTGTGATGAAATATGAGTTTTTATTTGTTGAACTATATAATTTGTATTGAACTATTTGTTGTTGTACTATTTTGTTGGAAGTATTTGATTTTTCTGTGATGAAATATGTTATAAGAAAAAATTTACATTGATAATTGAACGCCGAGCCACGGTGAACCACGCCGAATATGGGCCTATTCTCGCCCATATGGGCCTTTAATTCGCCAAAATGGGGCTGAAAAGTGGGCCAATTTCGGCGCCTGGGGGCGAGCTGGGGGCAACGACTGGACGCAAAACCGCCCCCAGCGCCGATTGTGTCGCCGGCTCGCCCCCAGGGGCGATTTTTATGCGTCCTGAGAGGGCCAACAGCTGGAGATGCTCTTATCCCCACAAATCCCATCTCTTGGGGGGAGTGTTTGGCGAAGCTGAAACCTGTTGCACACCATCGGCCCATGCTACGTGAGCGGTTTAATTACAATGTCCCTCAACTCCACGTCGAAATACCAACAGCCCCACTTTACGTAAATTAATGAAAAAAAGTGCATTGACTCAGGCTGGTTGCGTCGGGCCGCAGATACAAATGGCTCAAATTTGATGCAGGCAACCAAACATGCCCATAATATATTGCACCAATATTTGGTTATATGACGGGATGAAGGGGTTCATGTTGCCAGCGGTAGTGTCAGACGTGACGAGTAAGGGGCGCACGCGCACCCATGATTTCCCACATGCATCTAGCTCTAGGGCAATGGCTCTGATGGTAGGGTGGGTGCTACAGTGTAGCTCCCGACTCATGGCCTGCAAGTGCATACCACAGGAAGCACATGAATTAAGCGTTGCCTCTTGTTATGAATTATGGATTTGTGCCTCCAAGTAATTGTAGACTCCAGGCAAAACGAGAGCGGAAATAAATAGTTGTTTTGGTTCTCAGAGCATCTCCAGCCGTTGGCCCCTCAGGGGGCTCGTAAAATCGCTGCCTAGGGGCGAACCGGCGCAAAAATCGGCATGGGGCTCTGGCGTTCCCAGGCACCGGCCCCAGAAGGCGTTTTAATTTTTTTTTGAAAAAGAATTCGGCTAAAATTTGGCAAACGGGATGAAGATTCGGCTAAAATTCGGCAAACATGACATTTCTTAGGCGACTTTTACATAGAAAAGTGAAATACTTAAAACAAAGGCCGCAACTACAAGCCGAAGAACGCGCTGAGTGCGGCGAAGTCGCCGCCATTGCCATTGTCCTCGTCGTCCTTCTCCTCCTTCACGCGGTCGCCCGCACTGGACCCTTGCCCGAGGTCGCCCTGGCGGACCGGTGGCGGCGCGTCCTTGTCATTGTCGTCGTCGAGAACGACGACACCTCCCTCGTCGCGGCCACGGCGCCGAGCGGCGATGTGCTCTAGGGCGCGGCACTGGAGCTCTAGCTCCGTCCACGCCCAGTCTTCGCGCGCCCACTTCAAGGCCGCCGCGTCAGAGAGCTCCAGCTCCGTCTTCACAGCGGCGAGCCCTGGCTCTGTCTTCACGGAGGCGAGCCCGAGCTCCGTCTTCACGGCGTCGGCGAGCCCTGGCTCTGTCTTCGGCTTGACGAAGCGGGGAGGAGCCGAGGAGGAGGCGCGCCCGCCCTCGTTGATGACGATGCCGGCGCTGCGGGTGCACCGGCCGAGCGGCGTCTCCGCGGGCTCGGCCTTGACGCTGAACAGCGCCGGCGACCCGGAGGAGTGTGAGGAGCGGGAGGAGGAAGAGGAAGAGGACGCCGCCCTCCTCGGCATCCATTGGCGTGGCGGGGCGGCAGGGTAGGTCAACGGCGGGTCATTACCGCCCTCGAGGTGCTGGAGGACGGCGTGGAGAGTGCGGCCGGGGGCGCCCCACAACAGGCGGCGGCCCTCGCTATTCTTCGTCCCCCGCACCACCGGCGCCCCGTTGGTGGAGGCCAGCCGCTGCGCCTACCGGTGCTGGAAGTACGCCGCCCATGCCTCGTGGTTGCCGGCGGCGTACTGCGGGAGGGCCCGCTGCTCCTGCGTCAGCGACGCCCGCACGCGGTCGACCTCGTCGTCGGCGCGCACGGTGACGTCAGGCAGCGGGGCGATGGGGACGCCACCGGTGCTGAGCTTCCACCGCCCCGGCGCGCGCATGTCGGGAGGCGCCGGGATGTTGGCCTCGAACAGCAAGTGGGCTTCCCACTCGTGCAACGAGCGGCGGCCGAAGCCATTGTCCGCCGCCCCATCGCCGGGGAACTGCTCGCCCATGGGCACGGGGAGAGAGGGGGGAGGAGCGGCGGCGGCGGCTGCGCACGGGGAGAGAGAGGGAGAGGCAGAGCTCAGGCGGCGGTGGGCGGGGTGTGGCCACAGGCAGGGGGAGGCGTTGCTTTATAGCGGCCTGGGCGCCGTGTGTACGCGTGGAGGGAGGGGGGCGTCGCCGCGCCACCCGTGAGGAATCAATGGAAGGCTGACGGCGACAGCCTTAGCATTGATTCCCCGCGGGAAACAGAGGCGCTGTGAGGACGACGAGGCGAGTGTCGCTGACTTGATAGACCCGCAGTTCGTTCGCGTCAAAATCGCTTGCCCCGGGGCTCCCCAGCGCGCCCGGTTCAGCCTGGGTTCGCCGGCGCCAGTTTCGGCCCAAACCGGCGAAAAACAGGCTCCTAGGGCCGCGACTGGGCCGATTTTTGGGCGCCGGCGCTAAAAAATCAAGGGAGGGGGGGGGGGGGGGTGTTGGCGGTTGGAGATGCTCTCAGTCCAGGCTCCCTCGCTACTCAGGGACCCGACAATGCCATACGACCACCACGCCCTTCATGCCATTGCAACCACCAAGGGCCAATCCCAATCCGCACCGGACCAGACCAGCCTCAGAATGTGGCTGCCAGTCACAATGCCAAGTTCAACGAGAAACCTCAGTACTGAATTCCATGATCCAACAACCAAAGATATAACAAGCTTAACGTTCTGTGACGATAAAGTTTGTCGACACTTGAACTGGAATCAACATACTACGGTTAGCGAGTGCATCCAGTTTACAAACGATGGGTACCACGAAAGTCTTAAAAAACCACAGGATGTTCTTGCTAGAAGTTTTCAGACTAGACAAAAGACGCTAGCTAGCAGCAAAACAAAGCCGCAGATTGTGCATTGTAGGACAGGAGCGTCAGTTACTTTCCAGGGCAACGAGCATTCTTCGCTGCCTCTTGGGCTTCCCTGCGACCAAAATATTTTGAACATGAGCATTGTCAGAAATCTGTGTACAACTCCTTACCCTGAATATCAATCAACCCTAGTAACACACGGGTCAACACTAGGTGCTCTTTCCACGATCAGTAAATCGCTCCGACTCAGAAAAGAACTCAACAGACTTGAATCCATGCAATGTAATATTCTCTAGAGATGGAGACCATCTTTCATGCACACAATTGTCTATAAGATATCATTTATCCTTTCACTTAACTTATGAAAACATGGACCAGTTACCTTAAAGCATTTGCAAGATCACCGTTTGTAGGGTCAAGCTTCAAGCCATCGGCAAAAGCCTTGCATGCTTTCTCATAATTCTACAAGTACGAAACAGAGGATGATCAGCTCTATGATCATGATACGAATGCTTGAAGAAAGCTACCATCTTCTTTTTACCTTCAATAACATAAAAGCTGCCCCTTCTCGATAGCAGGCTTTTGGCCAAAGAGGCCGGAGCATTCTGCACCTGCTAGCATCAGCGAGAGCCGTTCTTCCGTTCATAGCGCGCAATGAGCAGAGACTCCTATTTGCCAAGATGGTTGCAAAATCATCTGGACTAGGGTCAAATGCCATTGCCTACAATACATCAATCATATGCATCTTTTAGAAACACCTAAAACAGAGTGCTCCAAGAACTTTTGTACAACAGTATTGTGTTACCTCAACCGTATACAAACTGCTCAACTACCTCCTAATTACTAAGAGAGCAGGATGGCTGGCCTAGATTGTGCATGCCTTGTACTCCCTCCATCCATATATATAGGGCCTAATATGTATTCCGATATTTACTTTGACCATCAAGAAGATCAATAATTCATGAGATGTATGCTATAAAATTGTACAATTGAAAACTCCTTTCAAATACGAACTCGAAGGTATACTTTTTATAACATACTCCCTCCGTCTCATAATATAAGATCGTTTTACAAGCTAAAAACAGCTTGCAAAACGATCTTATATTATGGGACGGAGGGAGTATAATATATATGTGGATAGAGGGGGTACTGTAGAATGGAGTATCTAACAACACATGTTTTACCAGAATATGAAACCTATTTTTCGTGTGAACAAAACTATAGTGTGGACTGAGATTAGCAGTTTACAAATATAGAAAACACCTGTCGCTCCTTCAAGCAATAAAAATGTGCCCTAGTGACTTACACTACTATACAGCAGTGCTGCTATATAATACTGCCCACTCTTAAAAGCCTCTGAAGCTTTCTGTTTCAGTTCAGTTAATTTCTTTGCACGCTTTTGCTTATCCTGATCACAAAAAAAAAAATTGCAGTTAGAACAAATATGTAGAACTAGCCTGTAATGTAAAACATAAAACGTACAAATTTGTAAGTCTCAGCCTATATCGCCTAATTAGTGTATAAAACTACAAAAATTGTTGTACTGCAGTGTTGCAGGGTGTATCATAAGTGCGTACTAAAACCTTGTTGTCTGAAGCTGCAGGGATTGGCAGAATATCAATGAAGACAACTTGTTAAGTCTAGCTAGCACATTAATGTTCATCATACAGTCAATACCCAACGATAGAAGTTCGCTCATAGTGATGTAATGCACCAAAGTAAAATTTGCATTGATTTTTTTGTTTTGCGGGTAAAAATTGTATTACTCATCAACAGTGTCCTTACAATCAATCGCAGCCAGCTCCAAAACATCGGGAAGGCCAGAACCTAACCATGTCATGGTTCTAAAATTTGCATGGAATGTTTTGCTTGCACAATGGAGTTTACAACAATCATGAATTAAAACTAATTCTACTCCAAATGATAGGCAGAACTGCCAAACAAGAGAGCTACAGGGTGATGATAAATAACATACGGGCAAGCGAGCATAGAACTAAACACATACCATCGGTTTCAAACCAAAGTGTTTCACATGAGAAATGATTCCATCAATACTCCACTCCGGCAGTGTTGAAATAGGAGAGGTTAAAGGGAATAACATTTCAACCATGTCCCTACGGCCTTTAGAGGCAGCAAGTTCAATTGGTGTCGTACCACACTGCAAGAATAAATACCAAACATAAATACAAAAGTAGTTGGAAGATTTCCATCATTAATAATTAGGAATCACAGCCTAACATCTCAACCAAATGGCTGGATGGACTTCAAGAGAATCACTATGCAAGGGCAAATGATGGAACAGCCTCGTTCATCCTTCCTAATGAAATTTGTAAGGCAAAGGTTACGTTAAGTACAGTAACATTAATAACCGAAAGCTTCAACTAATATGTTGTATTGCATAAACTTTTCAAAACAGAATAGGAAGAAGATGATACGGACACCAAAATATACATGGAAAGGGCAGAAGGAATCTTTGAAGATGTTGCATTTTATGTTTCTTTAGACCAGGCTATGAAGAAGCTGGAGTTTTTTTTCAATTCATAATTTGCTAGACAAGAAACATTTACATGACATACCCTGCAATTTACAATGTTTCAAAATCATTTTTACAACTGTAAACATGCAGTTTCGTCGTCCATCCTCCTGGCTGCACAGTCAAAGTTCAGGTGCATGAAGGGGTCCTTGATGGGACACATGGTACGATCCTCTTATAAGCATCTGATGCATTGATAGTATCCCACACCAAATCACCTAGGTACGGGGACATTGGCGCCAGGAGAAACCTCTAGGTAGTGATGGATTTCAATCCTGAATACCCCCAAGTTTTCAGGTTTGCGATACACACGCACAAAAGCACACTAGCATATAAGGGAGGACCGAGGTTAGTAGGACAGGCAAGAACACACGCACAAAAGCACACTAGCATCCATCGTTTGAAGAGCACCAAGTAGTAGGAAGGGAGAAGGTTAGAGATGGGTGCTCGGGCACTCTAGGTAGATCCCGACCACCACTGGTTGCACCCCAACCACCATCATTGTAACACAGAAGCACTTATATCACCCCCCCCCCCCCTTCATATCAATACCAACAGGAAGTAATATTACGCTCAGATAGCGTCCCGAACATGTATAAATCCCCTGTGTTTGTGTGAGATCCTTTGCTCGTGGATTGACAAAGTGTTTTAGCCCCTGGCCAAACTCAAAAATACGGGGTTTCACTGATCCCCGGTGTCCTAAGTACACACTCCGACATCTGGCGCGTCAGGTAGGGGGCTAAGGCTCTAATTTCCCCACGCGAAGGTAAGGTCTAAGCTATGGACAAGAAGGATCCGGGAGATTCTCCCCAAATGCTGGCACTAGGGAGAGCCAAAAGGAAAGTATGGTGTGAGGCACCTCGTGAATCTCAGCTCCTAAAAAGAAGGCATCGAAGGCATCGTCAGAGACCACTAGTCTCAGGGACGATGGGACGTGAAGAGGGAGATGCAGCATCCATAGATCCACTGAGAAGTAGTTGGGTTCTGATTGTGGCCAAAAGCTCTAGGGAATACCATAATATCTATCATGCTGGTCTGAGTGAAATTATTCAGATGGATTTTTGGTGATCTGCTTTTACATGCATGGAGGTGAATCCACGGTATCAAGCCTGACTAAGTGAGATCGATTGAAGAGATTGAGGAATATTGCCATAAGTTTCCTATCTCCAATTAATTGAGATGCTATGGTATAATAATCGGAAACTTTGCTCTACCATGAGTTCTCTATTTTTACATCTTTTTGCTTCTGTATTTACAGTACCTGTAATACTTAAACCAAGATGCAAGAAGGTTTCCTCACAGAATCTCTACTCTCTACTACCTAAAAAGAACGTAAGGTTCCCGTTTCACCTTTTCTTTCCACCGCCCCTTTGTCCAACCTTCCATGTATGATAATCAATCACCTTAATCTACTTACCTTCTGAACCAATTTCATTTTAATTTACTTACCAAACTTCTGATCAAAATATAAGGTAAATCACGGGCAGAATTTGATGAACGTTTATTTACACAATTGCATATTATAGGCAGGTAAATCACAAGCTCACATAATAGAATATTTATATCCCGTTGCAACACACGGGCATTGTTCTTAGTGAATTCCCCTGACCAATGTGTCTTCAGGAATTAACCAGAGTGGATTTCAGATGTATAAATACACCTGACCATTTATAATCCCACATACATTTGACTCATGCCTTTTTCTTCTTCGCATGTTAACTGAAAAATAGATTTCAGTTATGCACAGAAGCAGCATCGTCTATTCTCTTCTTGCTGCATACAACCTGACCATTTATAATCCCACATACATTTGACTCATGCCTTTTTCTTCTTCGCATGTTATCTGAAAAATAGATTTCAGTTATGCATAGAAGCAGCATCGTCTATTCTCTTCTTGCTGCATTGCACACCGCACATATCAGCACAAATGTCTTTAACAAGTGGCGAGACTCGTTAGCTATCCTAAAACCAACAATCAACAAATGTCTTTAAGCCTTGACAATTTGGAAGTCCAAGATTCCACTAAAAGTTAAAATCTTCATCTGATATCTTCGAAGAGGAGTTATGCCAACCAAAGACAACCTCAGCCGTCACAATTGGCAAGGAAGCAAGAAGTGTAGCTTTTGTACTCAAGAAAAGACAATCAAACACCTCTTTTTCTAGTGAAAGTGAAAGTCAGCACGTTCTACGTGGTCAATCATCCAAATAGCGTCCAATTTGTATCCGCCCACAAGTGCTGCCAATATTTTTGGTCATTGGTTGGGCGGTACTCCAAATAGGTATAGAACGCTAATAGGTTTGGGCGCGTACAACTTTTTATGGTCGCTTTGGCTGTGTAGAAATGATTTATTGTCCTTTACAGGTTAGTTTCTGTTGTACGCACTTGCTTTGTACGTGGTCTACGTTGCGCTGCACCGAACAGAGTACCAACTGCTGTTCAAGGTGGTGTGTATGCGGTTGTCTTGCCATCCGTCTCTGCCTCTGTAGAAGGTCCCCTGCGCTCTCGGCCTGCATCAAAGGACACCGTGTTGTAGCCAAGCAGAGTTGCTCATCCCCGAGCACGCATGACCTGACCCAACCACTATGGGAAACAACTAATTTGCCGTCAGGGAAGTACAGACGGCACAGGTTGCCGAGGAGAGGATGACAAGCACGGCGACCTCATCTCGCAAAGCAACACCCCATACATCGCCACCGCCTCCGACAAAGATCAAATGTCACCGCAAGCAGCCGAACAGGAGCATCACTGTAGATATCCCAGCGGCCCACCCCCAACGCCGAAGCCCCATCCATCAACTCCACAATCCCAAAGTGGCGCCTTCAAGAAGAAAAATGGCGTTGAAGCGTCGTCGCCACCCAATCAAGAGATTTTGGCTTTCACCCGAGACATGGAGGTGGAGGGCAGGAGCAGGATCTTGATGGCACCTACAAGAAGGGGAACAACGCCCAAAGTGTCGCCAGTATTGTGGCCGCCGCCGGCAGCCAAGGGATTCCCCCCATCCTGAGCCCCCAGCCTCACCAGCCCTAATCAATTACCAGATCCGACCAACCAGAGGTTCACCGCATCACGGATCGGCGGGGCAGGATGAGGAGCGAGGGAGGGGACCACCACTCCTTATTGGCTCCAAGAACCAACGGGGAAGCCCTGGGAGCAAGATCCACACCCGCCGGTGACCCGCTGGCCATGCGGCCCAGGGTGACGCACCTCAGCATCCGCGCCAGCCACCCGCTGCCGTGTAGGAGGTGTGCTCCTCGACAGGGCCAACGCCCCAGATACAGGCACTCCATGCGCAAACCACCACCTCCACGCAGCCCTTCACACCGTTGACATCGCCCGCCACCGCCCAATACCACCGGCCCACGCCGACCTCCATCGAGCAGGGAAGAGAGGCCCGCCACCGACGACTTTTCGAGATTCAGTTTGACCATGAATTTAACCAATAAAATGTGGGTTATTTGTCACAAAAAGTATACTGTTAAATTTGTATCCCAAAGAATTTGCCAGTGGTGTAATTTTTAAAGTCACATGACTTATGTATACTTGGTATAATTGATGGTCAAAGTTAAATCTCGAAGTGTGTGTGCCCTTTTTTTGTAGCCGGAGGGAGCAGTGTTTTCTCCTCATGCAAGTCTATTCCTGGCCTCAGAAGTGCGGTTAAGATTACCCTAATCTGTCAAGAGTCTACAGCGTAACATGACCTCATTGAGAAACGGGGGAACAATGTTCAGCTAACTAACAGCATATGCATGAAAAGTAGATTCTGACAAGTGACAACAGCAAAACAGGAAACAAATAAAACTCACTTCATCTGGAATATTGGGGTTAGCACCAGCATCTAGTAAGCACTTCAAGATGCCAGTGCCAGGTATGTCATACTTCACTGCCAACATGACGTAACTATCCCAGTGAAGTCAATAAAATTCACATCAGCACCAGCCTGTGTAAATGAATAGTTATTTGATCATTTATTTGAGTTAATGCTTGATATGTCAGCCACAGAGAACATGTACACAAAGAAAATGAAGCTGTGCCTACAGAGTAAACTTTAAGAAAGCTCCATATGAAGAAAGAGTACTGACCTCAATGAGTAGCTTGACAGATTCCAATGACACTGTAGGCATGGGCCGGAGAGCCCAACTCAATGGGGTATAACCAATAGCGAAAACCTTGTTAGGCTGTGAAAAGTGGAAGAATCAACCGCTTACACTTGTCAACAAAAAGAGGGACCAATAGAGAATTTCTTTTGAGATATATGCTAATAGAGAAATAAATCAGCTCGTGGTGTTTAAAAACATTAGTATTTCTGAAGGAAACAGAAAGAAATATATTTATACAGAAAATAGACATAACATTTACTTGGCTTCTGGGAAAGTGAGCACGTTTCACTTTAGGATAACTAATTACTGTCCATGTTGAAATTTTTGTTGCTTCATATACGACACAAACCTTTTTTCAGATGGAACGCAAGTATCAAAGGCAACAAGATCCCATTCCAGAGTTTTCTTTTGCACTGCAAAGGAGAGAATCAACAAACAATGTCTTACATCGGCATGGTGCTCCAATAAAATCTTCATTGTGCCATCTTGTCTATAAAGAAGAGCTGCATGCAATGGTGTCCCTTGTACAGAATCTATATCCACATCGGCTCCTCTTGAAAGCAGCATTTCTAACATTTCACAATGCCCTGGAAAATGAAGTTCCAAAAAAATGAATGAGGCAAGAATATTTTCCAGCATATAGCTGACTTTAACCTTTTTCGTTACCACATATCCAATCCAGGACCAGGTTTTGAAATGCGGTCGTATTGGGACTATTTAAACTTCCATTACTTGTGTATCTAAACCTTAGAAATAGAAAAAGGCATCAATATTGAGCTTCTACGATTATAATCAACACCTTGGATAACATTGGATATCCAACTTGAAAATCCCAAACCTAAGTTATTCTACACACGCTCGATAATGTTTCTTCGGCCATCATCCAAATCATATATATGGGAGCTTTGTTCGATGGAGATCACATTAAAACATATGGCAAGATATGCTAAAACAATATCAAGCATCACACTTGCCAAGAGAGGTGTCATGGTAGTAAACTTCCATGATCCTAAGAGTGAGGGTTGTAGTTCTGCACGCTGAGTTTGAAACATTTGGTGATAAATTGCAGGATGAGAGTGTTAGGAAGTATTAGTATTGGTCCAAGAGTCGTTTACTTTCCTTGCACCTCAAGTCTTGTGTAATATATATATGCCCCTTGGGCCTTCAATTGAGATAAGTTGCTTTCCTAACATGGTATTAGAGCCTAGGTTTAGGTCTCCCCCGGACGCCGCAACTCGTCCTCTCTCCCGATCGTATTTTTTCCCGGTCTGTCATGATCCGCACGTCCCTGTGCTTTGTGCTTGTTTCGTGACTTCTCATCGATCTCCCACGAAAGATTTCCTTTGCTTTCGCTCCAACCAGGCGATGGCCGTCTCCTTCGACCCCGGCGGAATTCAGGCCAGCCGTCCCCTGCGTCAACTTGGGCCCATTGTGTCGATGGGCCGCTGGGCCTCTACATGGTCGCTGCTGGGCAGACACGCGTCGCCTCTGGTTTGGGATACTCAACGGCCGCTCCCGCGACTCCAGATCGGCGCCTCCACCCAGGCGTCATGCTGCTCCTCCCGTCCATTAGCGCCAATGCGGGCAGCCCGCCTCTGCTCTTTTCGGCGCGCCACCAAGTGCCGTGGTCTTCTTCCACGGCTGTTCTCCTCCCGCAATGCACCCGTGTATGGCTCTGCTTCTTGCTTGGACCTGCTGCTGCTGCTACTACTCAGCCTTCTAGCTTAGCCTGCAACTTGGTCTCGCGCCTAGATCTCTTTGGAGTTGGAGTCGCTGCTAGTGTGGTTCTTGCCTACTACTGCCGCTGCTGTCCCAAGTTTCCAAGGCCGAGGCTGTCCGCTGCTCTCCGTGCTACTCTCCTGGTTTGACCCAGCTTGTTTCTTTACTGAAAAAAAGAGGCATGTTGTTCTTGTAGGGTATGCATCTCCCTCGCTGCCCGCTGATTCTCGACGGTGTTTCCTATATTGGTTCCGTCTCGCACATGCGCCGGCTCTGTGCTTGATGCTCGTCGACCTGTGACGTCATCTCTTCCGGCGTCTTTTGCATTTTGCAGGCTGTGTTGATTGCATCTACCCTACTACGCGTTTTCTACTTTTCTTTGTTTTCCACTGCGTCCACCAAATCCATTGACATTTTGTGTTTCTTATGCCATGTGAGTCCACCAAACTTTTGTCCGTCGGCCTTTTTCTGGTCATTGTCCTCTCAACAGGATATTTGTGGCCTCTCTTTGCATTGTTAATCTAAGCCCATTCTCTTGCCGCTGAGCTTCTTTCACCATCGAATTTCATGGGCCATGATTCTTGAAGCAATGCTTCATTCTCTTGATGTGCCATCTTCCTCTGACTACCCATCTTCTCTTGATACTTCTTTTGCATCTTCAAGTGATGCGGTGTCTTCCTCTGATGTGCCATTTCTTCGTTATGCCCTTTGGCGACTCGACAGGTTTTGAAGACTCTTCATGGTACGACGACACTCAAGACGTGGATTTGGATTATCATTTTTCTTCTTCTAGTGTTACACTTCTTGAAATGCAATGCTATTGCATATGTTTTGCATTTGAGGCGCGGTGTTAGGAAGTATTAGTATTGGTCTAAGAGTCCTTATTAGACTGTTTACTTTCCTTGCACCTCAAGTCTTGTGTAATATATATATGCCGTTGGGACTTCAATAGAGATAAGTTGCTTTCCTAACAGAGAGGAATCATGTACTTCTGCAACTTGCTATTCAGAGGTGAGAATTTGTTGCATTTTTGGGGAGAAATTCTTGTTGAAGTGTATATGTGGATTGCCTAGCCCTTTCAATCAGTTTGGACTTTAGGTTGCGTTGGCTAGTGCATGAAGCTTGACATTGTACCAGAGCCTAAGGTCTTGAGTTCAAGTCCCGACCTTTGCAATTTATCCAAAAATTGTTGTTGCCCGTTGGGTACTGCATGAAGCTTGACATGGTATCGGAGCCTAAGGTCTCGAGTTCAAGTCCTGACTTTCGCAATTTATCCAAAAATTATTGTTACCCCCTCTGTGTCCAAGTATAGGCCTCTTGAACCATACTTTTGAGTCTATTCACATGTTGACTTGACAACTCCGGCATAATGGACAACAGGAATTGTGATCTACCGATTAGTAGTTATGTCCGAATCAGCTCCAACGTTCGGAAATAACCTTGCGCAAAAGAAAGAAAGCACTTGTTTCTTCTGGCTACTTGCCTATAAAGCCTATTGTATCGCCATAATTGCCACCCGGTTACCATCTTAAATTGATACACTAGTTCAAAGCTTACAAATAACTCCGCCTACATTGTCTCAACATAGCCGTCCCAAGCCCGGGTAAAGGAGGGTTGTGATAGGCTTGGCGAGCCAACGTAAAGACTCGGCCACTCTTATGTAGATGAAACCCAAAAGATTTTCGTTGGGGCGTAACCCTCTTAGCGAGGCGCCACATCGAAACCCGGGTGTGGTGTCAAATGGGCAAGGGTCGGGCTGTCACACCCCCTCCCCGGTGGCACGCCTTATCTTGATCTGGATACGGTGGCAAGTGAGCGAGGATCGGGTCGTCGCATCCTTAATGGCGTGCTACATCTGCGCCCAGATGTAGTGAAAAATGAGCAAGGGTCTTCGCATTTATCTCGACGAGTGCAAAGGGAAGGAAGCTAGCCGAGCCTAGGAGGATCCGCTTAGGTAGCTAGAACGTAGGGTCTCTAACATGGAAGCTTCAGGAGCTATTTGATGCAGCAGTGAGGAGAGGTGTTACTATCCTTTGCGTCCAAGAAACCAAATGGAGGGGACATAAGGCGAATGAATTGGAGGATACCAGCTTCAAGTTGTGGTACACGGGGATGGCTGCAAACAGAAATGGCGTAGGCATCTTTATCAACAAAAGCCTCAAGTATGTAGTGGTAGACGTCAAGAGACGTGGGGGTCGGATTATCCTAGTCAAGCTGGTAGTTGGGGACTTAGTTCTCAATGTTATCAGCGTGTATGCCCCGCAAGTAGGCCACGATGAGAACACCAAGAGTGAGTTCTGGGAAGGCCCGGAGGACATGGTTAGGAGTGTATTGATTGGCGAGAAGCTCTTCATAGGAGGAGACCTCAATGGCCACGGAGGTACATCTAACACAGGTTTTGAAGGGGTGCATGGGGGCTTTGGCTATGGCATCAGGAATCAAGGAGACGATGTCTTAAGCTTTGCTCTAGCCTACGACATGATCGTAGCTAACACCCTCTTTAAAAAGGGAGAATCACATCTGGTGACTTTTAGCAGTGGTCAACACTAGCCAGATTGATTTCATCCTCTCGAGAAGAGAAGATAGGCATGCGTGCCTAGATTGTAAGGCGATACTTGGAGAGAGTGTTGTCCCTCAGCATAAGCTAGTGGTTGCTGACTTCTGCTTTCGGATTCGTGTCCAGCGGGATAAGCGTGCCAAAGTCGCTAGAACGAAGTAGTGGAAGCTCAAGGGGAGGTAGCTCAAGCGTTCAAGGAGAGGGTCATTAAGGAGGGCCCTTGGGAGGAAGGAGGGGATGGAGACAATGGGTGGATGAAGATGGTGACTTGCATTCTTAAGGTGGCCTCAAAGGAGTTTGGAGTGTCCAGAGGAAGGAGAAGCGAAGCTGAGGATACTTGGTGGTGGAATGATGATGTCCAGAAGGCGATTAAGGATAAGAAAGATTGTTTCAGACGCCTATACCTAGATAGGAGTGCAAGCAACATAGAGAAGTACAAGATGGCGAAGAAGGTCGCAAAGCGAGCTGTCAATGAAGCAAGGGGTCAGGCGTATGAGGACCTTTACCAACGGTTAGGCACGAAGGAAGGCGAAAGGGACATCTATAAGATGGCCAAGATCTGAGAGAGGAGGACGAGGGATGTTGGCCAAGTCAAATGCATAAAGGACGGAGCAGACCAACTCCTGGTTAAGGACGAGGAGATTAAGCATAGATGGCAGAGTACTTCAACAAGCTGCTCAATGGGGAGAATGAGAGTTCTACCATTGAACTGGACGACTCCTTTGATGAGACCAGCAGGCGTTTTGTGCGGTGAATCCAGGAGTCTGAGGTCAAAGAGGCTTTAGAAAGGATGAAAGGAGGCAAGGCCATGGGCCCTGATTGTATTCCTATTGAGGTGTGGAAAGGCCCCGGGGACATAGGGATTGTATGGCTAACCAAGCTTTTCAACCTCATTTTTTGGGCAAACAAGATTCCAGAAGAATGGAGGCAGAGTATATTGGTACCAATCTTCAAGGACGATGGGGATGTTCAGAGTTGTACTAATTACCGTGGAATTAAGCTGATGAGCCAAACAATGAAGCTATGGGAGAGAGTCATTGAGCACCGCTTAAGAAGAACGACAAGCATGACCAAAAATCAGTTTGGTTTCATGCCTGGGAGGTCGACCATGGAAGCCATTTTCTTGGTATGACAACTTATGGAGAGATACAGGGAGCAAAAGAAGAACTTGCATATCAAGTTCATTGACTTGGAGAAGGCTTATGATAAGATACCGTGGAATGTCATGTGGTGGGCCTTGAAGAAACACAAAGTCCTAGCAAAGTACATTATCCTCATCAAGGACATGTATGATAATGTTGTAACAAGTGCTCGAACAAGTGATGTCGACACTGATGACTTCTCGATTAAGATAGGACTGCATCAGGGGTCAGCTTTGAGCCCTTATCTTTCTGCCTTGGTGATGGATGATGTCACAAGGGATATACAAGGAGATATCCCATGGTGTATGCTCTTTGCGGATGATGTGGTGCTAGTTGACGATAGTCGGATGGGGGTCAATAGGAAGTTAATAGGTATGGAGACAAACCTTGGAATCGAAAGGTTTTAGGCTTAGTAGAGCTAACACCGAGTACATGAGGTGTGGTTTCAGTACTACTAGGCGCGAGGAGGTTAGCCTTGATGGGCAGGTGGTGCCTTAGAAGGACACCTTTCGATATCTGGGGTCAATGCTGTAGAAGGATGCGGGTATTGATAAAGATATGAACCATCGACTCAAAGCCGGATGGATGAAGTGGCGCCAAGCTTCTGGCATTCTCTGTGACAAGAGAGTGCCACAAAAGCTAAAAGGCAAGTTCTATAGGACGGCGGCTCGACCCGCAATGTTGTATGGCGATGAGCGTTGGCCGACTAAAAGGCGACATGTTCAACAGTTAGGTGTGGCGGAGATGCGCATGTTGAGATGGATGTGTGGTCACACGAGGAAGGATCGAGTCCAGAATGATGATATACGAGATAGAGTTGGGGTAGCACCAATTGAAGAGGAGCTTGTCCAACATCGTCTGAGATGGTTTGGGCATATTCAGCGCAGGCCTCCAGAAGCCCCAGTGCATAGCGGACGGCTAAAGCGTGCATATAATGTCAAAAGAGGTCGGGGTAGACCGAATTTGACATGGGAGGAGTCCGTAAAGAGAGATCTGAAGGATTGGAGTGTCACCAAAGAACTAGCCATGGACAGGGGTGTGTGGAAGCTTGCTATCCATGTGCCAGAACCATGAATTGGTCGCGAGATCTTATGGGTTTCACCTCTAGCCTACCCCAACTTGTTTGGGACTAAGGCCTGTTTGGTTCTTGTCCTGAAGCAAATTTGCCTGGCCTGAATGATGCCTGAGATCTGCCTAGATATTGTTTGGTTGGTGCCTGGATAACTCGAAGCTAGCCTGGCCTGGGAATCGATAAGCAACATTAGCCTATCTTGGAAACTGGAGAACGTCACTAGCCTGGTCCAGGCAATCGAGAAAGGACGCCTGGGTGCTGCCTGGCAATGCTAATCATGCATGTGAGTAGGAAAAGGAAAGTAATAGGCTGATGTGACATCCAGAATTCACCCCCAGGTGTGGTTAGGTGTGGTCACCAGTCAAACAATGCTTGCTTGGCCAGGCACAAATCTGCAGCTTCCCAGGCGCTTGCCAAGCTCCCAAATTTGACAGGCATGCTGACCAGGAAAGCAACCAAACAACCCCTAAAGGCTTTGTTGTTCAAAGCTTACAAATGTAGTGCACAAATTGAGGAGCCTGCTCAGGACAACTACTCCCTCCGTTCCTAAATATTTGTCTTTCTAGATATTTAAACAAGTGACTATATACAGAGCAAAGTGAGTGAATCTACACTAAAATATGTCTATATACATCTGTGTGTGGTAGTCTATTTGAAATCTCTACAAAGAAAAATATTTAGGAACAGAGGGAGTATCAAACATGTAGGAAAAATAAATCCCCGGAAAATCTACAAGGGATCATCTTATGCATCAATCGGGCTGTTCACTGGGCAGAAATGTCGGGATATAGGGATAGTGAGGTAGTGAATATAGAGAGATATGAGGATGCGGGTTATAGGTGGGATGTAAAATTTTGATCCACTCAATGCATGGTTTGTGATGGAATAGGGATAGGTAGTATCAAAATTTAAGATAAAAAAAAGATCTAGCATGTGGGTATCAAGGGTATTTTGATAATTTAGGTTAGCCATGCCGATTTCCACCTCATAATCAAGCCCACCTCCCCCCTCCCCCCTTTGGGTTGAAAACGCAGGTTCATATCCCTATCCTTCGCCTTTTCCAGTTCCCTCCATCCAAATACAGATAAGATTTAACTCCAGCAAGCATTTCTGATTCCAAGCCTCCATATCCCTAAATCCAAATGAACCCTAAAGGAATAGCAACAAAGTAGTTGACAACATCAAAGAAGAGAATCACGTCTCCCGAAACCTTTTCCAGTTCTTCTTGCTCTTCTAGATCTATCAAATGTTTTTCGGAGTCTAATGCTGCTTTTATCCAGTGATGTGGCTTTCTAAGGCAAAAAACAAATTGACTATGTATATGCACTGACACATATGATATAAAAGTAGCATACTAGCTTGTTGATAAAGAGAGAGACCATGCATTGCAGCGCCATAAAGAGGTGACCGTAGTTTGCTAGCTAGTGGATCGGCACCATGATCAAGAAGATATCTTGCAGCAGCAGCTCTCCCAAAATAGGCAGAAAGGTACAGTGGCGTGTGACCTGCAACAACCGGAAAAATTAACATGAGGAATTCACACCAATCCTGCCCTCAACACGAAAAAGGTTCACATCAACAAGGCATCGGTCAGTCATAGACAAAAGAACCAAATGTGGAAAGAGAATTTAACTAACCCCTAATGCAGTATCAAATGTCTTTCCATCTGACACAATGTTTACTGTAGTTAAAATTGCACAAGGACACACAGAGGAGACAATTTAGATACAGTCCTGCCCATATAACATATCCGAGTTAAATCGATATCTGTGGTATGGTGCATGGATATCTTAACTCCACTTATTTTATCTACCACCAGTGTTATTTCATTCTTTCAGCACTATTTTATATACATATATATATATATATATATATATATATATATATATATATATGACAAATTTTATCTACCACCAGTGGTAGTTACCACCACTTGAGTTTTGTATGTTGTATGTACTATCTATTAAATCGGAAAGTATGTACGCGTAGTATGTAGTATATAACGATGTTTATGTAGTATATGTACTACTCCCTCCGTCCCATAATATAAGAACGTTTTTGACACTAAACGTTCTTATATTATGGGACGGAGGGAGTACTTTTTAGGTAGTATGCATCATATTTTGGTATGTTTTTTTACGTACAAATATATACTTATTTCGCAAATATAATAAAAATCATGGGCCAGCTTGCAATTTTACCATGTAACTCACTTTGAAATATATTATATATAATATATAAACATATTTATAATAGTAATACTATTCATCACCCAGGATGTAGAATAAGTTATTCTTCACTCGAGGTAATCTTACGATCGCTTCGTAAATAAATTACATTTGGAATACAAATAGTTACATTCATATTGATTCATTACGTAAAATTTGGTATAAGAAAAAAAAGGGTTATAAGACCAGAAATATCACATTTGTTTTACACTATGTTTTTACGTTCGTAATTTTACGTCACATAAATATTTTTTTACGACGAGTATATATTTTCTTACGTTCTCTTTTTACAAATGAAATAATACAAAATTTACAAAGCCTAAAAATACGGTGCATTGACGTCAAAATAGAGAGGGGTGAAGAATAACTATTCCTCACCCAGGGTGATGAATAGTGCGACTCTTTATAATACTATATGGTAGTATATGAGACATGTGCGGTAACTACCCCTATATGTGTGTGTGTGTGTGTGTGTGTGTGTGTGTGTGAAAACAGCCCAAAAGCCCTCAAAACAGTCCAAATTGGGAGCTCCTTCAGCGCCGGTTTCGAGTTGTGGCGCTCGAAGCGTCATGATACTGGGCCGGCCCAGGTGGGTTTTCGATCGATCACAGCAAAAGACGTCACAAGAAAAAAAACGTGAAGAAAAAGCGCGAAAGCCGGATTTCAAACTCAGGCTCGCAAGTCTTTTGTGCACTAACTCAAGTACCACTACACCGCACAAGTTCTGTTGTTCTACAACTAGGAAAAGGTGCTACTTAACCATTCGTTTAGTGAAACATTTAACCTAAAAAATCTGAAAATTAGTTGAAAAGTTCATTGATTTTGAAAACAAGTTCATCGATTTTGAAAACTAGTTCATTAATTTTATAAAAAGTTCACAAAAATTAAAAAAAGTTCATCAGTTTCGAAAAAACGTTCATCGAATTAAAAAAAAGTTCATTGATTTAAAAAAAGTTCATTGAATTTGAAAAAAGTTCATCAAATTTGAAAAAAGTTCATCAATTTTTAAAACAGTTCGCAAAAATTTAAAAAAAGTTCATCGGTTTTGAAAAATAAGTTCACTGATTTAAAATAAGTTCATTGAATTTTAAAAAAGTCCATCAAATTTGAAAAAATTTAATCGATTTTGAAAAAAGTTCATCGACTTTGATAAAAAGTTCGCGCATTGAAGGAAAGAAAAAAAGAAGGGAAATGAGAAAAGAAAAGTGAAAAAGGAACAAGAAAAAAAACGCTCAGAAGCTTACCAGCGAACGACCTAGAGAAAGAATAAAAGGAAAGAAGAAAGACTGTAAGCACAAGTGTGTCGTTGTCCAAGTGGTTAGTGCGTTGCTTGAAGAAAAGGGCGCAGCGGGCACCATTTAGGAAATGCCATCCAAATTGGCCTAAAAGCACGCGTCCCATAACAGATAAACGGGCCTAACTATATGTCATGCTTGAGCCTGGATAAAGGAAACAAGGAAAACCGATGAAAAAAGAAGAAAAAAAAGGAAAAGGAAATCAAAGGATTTTGGCTTTTGATCATGCTTATGGAGTTGGGAGTTCAGGCATGAGTAGAGGATTTTGGGTTTTGATCATGCTTATGGAGTTGAGTTCCTATTCGCCTCCCCATACAAGCATGAGTGGAGTTGCTAGTATCACATAGATATGACGGTGCAGGGGGTGGGAAAACAACCATGGTGCCTTACATGCTTGTATGGGGAGGCGAATAGGAACTTGCTGCATCTCACACGGAACATGACTAAGTTTCTTATAAGGCTGATTTAGACCTTCCATGTATGAACATTGGGGACTTCAATGAAATTTTGAGATGAGAGGAGCAGATGGGATCAAAATGATCACGATGCAAGTAAAATTTAGGCATTCTGGGAAATAGTTGACATATGTGGGCTATGTGATCTCTGCTTCAACGATCGAGAGAACGAGCCAATTACATTTTCCTCGGCAGCCCGACAAAGACATAATACGTCCAACACAAGAACCTCTCGGCAAAGTATGCCCAATGCCATATAAAACCTAATTTTTTTGGGGCAAACCAGGCTACCGACGAAATCAATAACTTGTTCTAGTATTCCTTCACAGGCTACCCGTGAAACTTCAATGTCTGCATTAGCCCCAAACTTCAGTACTGAATTCCATGATTACACCCAAGATACAACAAGCTTAATTTTCTGTGATGATAAAGTTTGTTAACACTTGAACTGGAATCGAGATTACTACAGCTAGCGAGTTCACCTGGTTATATTTACAAACGATGCGTGCGAAGGAAGTCTTGAAAACCACAGGATATTCTCGTCAGAAGTTTTAAGGCTAGACAAAAGGTGCTCGGCAACAAAATAGAGCTTCGGATTCTGCATGTAAGACTTGACACGTCAGTCACTTTTCACGGCTACGAGCATTCTTTGCTGCTTCTTGGGCTTCCCTGCAACCAAAATATTATGAACATGAGCATTGTCAGGAATCTGTGTACAACTTCGCTCTGAAGATCAATCATAACACTATGCAGATCGACAGTAGGCGTCTTTCCGCGATTAGTAAATCGCTCCAGCTCAAGAAAATAACTCAACGGACTTGAATGACTGAATCCATGTAATATTCTCCAGATATGGAGACCATCTTTTCCATGGACACAAACAATGGTCGATATCATGTATCCTTTCACTTAACTTTTGAAGCAGGCAGGGGGCTGCAGCATGTAACCCTACACACCACGAAAATATGGACCAGTTACCTTAAAGCATTTGCAAGATCACCATTTGTAGGGTCAAGCTTCAAGCCATCCGCAAAAGCCTCACATGCTCTCTCGTACCTCTACAAGTACACGCCATAGGATGATCAGTTATATGATCATGACCCCGAATGCTTGAAGAAAACTACTGCGTTCTTTTTACCTTCAATAACATAAGAGCTGCGCCTTCTCGGTAGCAAGCTTTTGGCCAAAGAGGTCGCGCCATCCTGCACATGGTAGCATCAGAGAGAGCAGCTCTGCCGTTCCCACCGCGCAACGTACTGAGACTCCTATTTGCCAATATGGTTGCACAATCATCTGGACTAGGGTCAAATGCCATTGCCTACAACACATCAGTCACATGCAACTTTTAGCAATTCCAAAAAATATAGTGCTCCAAGACAATCGCTCAGAAGGTGTTATTCTGATTGATATAGAGATCTCCGTACACATGAAACCAGCAAATGTATTGGACAGGAAGATATATTTCAAAGTAGGAACTTCTTACCTACATTCTAAAAAAAAGGTACTGTGTCACCACCGCAGCCCTTTGAACACAAACTGCTCAACTACCTCATAATTACTAAGAGAGCAGGACGCCTAGATTGTGGATGCCTTGTACTGTGGAACTGACATCCAACAGCACATGTTTTACCAGAAAGAGGTGTGAACAAAAATATAGCATCGACTGATATTAACAGTTTACACATGTAAAAAATAACCATCACTCCTTCAGGCAATAAAAATGGGCCCTAGTGACTTACACCAGTATACATCTCTGATGCCACATAATATTTCCCTTCCTTAAAAGCCTCTGAAGCTTTCTGTTTTAGTTCAGCTCTTATCTTCGCACATTTTTGCTTATCCTGACCACAAAAACGAAAGTGATTACACCAAATATGTAGAACTAGCTAGTAATGTAAAACATGCAAAATGCACAAATTTGTAAGTCTCAGCCTATATCACCTAATTAATGTATAAGACAAGAAAAAATGAGTTGTACTGCAGTGTTGCAGGGTTTATCCAGAATTCAGGGTGTATCCTAATTAATGTACTCCCTCCGTAAATCTAAATGCTCTTATATTTCTTTACAGAGGGAGTACACCATACGGTCATACCCAAAGACTAGAAGTTTGCTAAGAGTGATGCAATGCACCAAAAGTAAAATTTGCACGGAATGTTTTGTTTGCACAATGAAGTTTACAATAATCGTGAAAAGACTATTTTCTACTCTAAATGATAGGCAGAACTGCCAAAGAACAGACTACAGGGTGATGATAAGTAACATATGGAACTGCAAGTGAGCACAGAAGGAAACACATACCCTCGGCTTTAAACCAAAGTGTTTCACATGAGAAATGATTCCATCAATACTCCAGTCCGACAGCGTTGAACTAGGAGAAGTTAAAGGGAATAACATTTCAACCATGTCCCTACTGCCTTTAGAGGCAGCAACTTCAATTGGTGTGTTACCACACTGCAAGAGTAAATACCAAATATAAATACAAAATGTAATTGGAAGATTTACACATTAATATTTAATAGTTAGGAATCACAGCCTAAGATCTCAACGAAATGGCTGGATGGACTTCAAGAGAACCACTATGCAAGGACAACAAATGGTGGAACAGACTCATTCATCCTTCGTAACGAAATTTGTAAGACAAGGGTTACGTCAAATACCGTAACATTAATAACCGAAAGCTTCAGTTCATATGTTGTATTGCATAAACTTTTCAAAACAGAATAGGATGAAGATGATCCGAACACCAAAATATGAATGGAAGGGGCAAAAGAAATCTTTGCAGAAGTAGCATTTTATGTTCCTTTGACCAGGCTATGAAGAAGCTGGAGTTTTTTTTTTCAATTCCTAGTTCAGTAGACAAGAAACATTTACATGACTATAAACACACATCTCTTTGTCTAACTCCCTCCCTCCCTACCTGCAATCCCTGCTGCACCGGTGCCGACCTCCATTGCCTCCTGGCCAGAGTCGAAGTTCAGGTGGGGCGAAGGAGTCCTTGGTGGGACACATCGTCTGATCCTCTTCTAAGCGTCTGATGCATCGATAGTAGTGTCCCACACCAAATCATCGAGGCACTGGGATGTTGGTACCAGCAGAAACCTAGGTAGTGATGGATTTCAGTGCCAAATGCTTCGAAGATTTCAGGTTTGCGATTTACATTGATTTATTACTGTTCACTGATATAGCTATATTTTTTATACAGTATTGGCATTTTCTTCTTTTTGGTTGTGTTGGCTGTGTGCATAGTGCACAGCAGAGGCTGGGCATTCGCTCAGTGTGGTTGTATCACCTCGATATATCGACTGAATGTAAATGTCCTTTATAAAAAAAGCTATATTTTTATCATAAATAACTAGAAGTAAAGCACCAGTACTGATGTTCTTCACATGTTAATTTTTAGATTTTTGTAATCTTTGTAAAAGCATAAGGCAAGTGTGAGAAAAATGACCGTACATAACTACACCTTAGCTTGTACACCCTACTTTAGGGTATCTATGACCTGGGCACAAGAAACTTTATACTCCCTCCATTCCCTTATACAAGGCCACTATGAGAAATACATTTTGCATCTATACAAGGGCACTAACAGTAACCAAGGCAAAATTTAATGATGTTTTCTCATACTAGCAACTTGTTTAATACTTGCATGCATGTAGTCATAATGACACTGTGCTACTTCCTTCTCATTGCTTCCTTGCATGCATGTGGGCATATTAATGATCCCAGTTAACAAGAAGAGTTGGCTTGCAAAGTAGTCATTATATTTTACCTAGGTACCTGTAGTTTGAGTTTGTGGCCTTGTATAAGGGAATGGAGGAAGTACCATCAATTCTGATGATACAGCGAAAGTAAACAGAGATGCATATTTTCGTCATACTTGTATCCTTTATAATAGAGATTTTGTTTTGACGGGAGCCTTTATATTTCTGTTCTGTTAGGTCGTGAAGCAGGGCATACAGTATCTGTAGATCTATTAAGAGGTAGTTATTTGGTTCTGAACTTCTGATTGTGGCCAAAAGATCAAGTAGGGAAATGTTAGAAAATATGCAACTTGTATTCCCATGGGGCCATAGGCCACATGTATAGGCGTAGAAAATATGCAGAAAACCCCTTATACAATGGGCTAAATACAAAAGGCTACATGGCTATATATAAACTACTCAACCCCCCCCCCCCAAACTCGTGGATGAACAACACTAGGTTTGGAGAGATAGAAGCCACGCTGCGCTCTAGCCTAGGCCTTCGTAAAGAAATCCGCCAACTGTAACCCAAAAGGCACATACTGAAGAGCAATAACCTGATCCTGCACACCAGCACGCACAAAAAAAGCAGAAAACACCAATATGCTTGGTGAGCTCATGCTTCACAGGGTCACGTGCAATGCTAATAGCACATGTACTGTTAGACAAGAGCAAAGTAGGTGTAGTGACAAAAACACCAAACTCCTGAAGTAGCCACCACAACCATGTTACCTCCGTTGTCAAAAGAGTCATAACATGCAACTCAACCTCTACATTGGAACGGGAAACTACAGTCTTCTAGGCTATGAGAGAACCACCAAGAAAAACACAGTATCACTAGCCCACGTAGCATCTGAATAGTCCTGAAGCTGTAATAAACTGGAGCGGGGAAAGATCATGTGGTGAGAGATCGTGTCGTGAAGATATCAGAGAACATGAAGGAGGTGATTGTAGTGAACCGAAGTGGGAGCAGGAACAGACTGACTCAAAATATGGACAACATAGGAGATATCTGGATGATTGGCAGCTCGATAGACAAGACTCCCAACAAGATGACGATAACACGTCAGATCAGACAAGGGGCCACCATCAGTCTCACGAAGGTGAACATTGAGCTCCATGGGAGTCTCAATAGTGCGCTCATTAGTAAGAGCAACACGAGCAAGAAGAGCTTGGATATACTTTTCTTGGGATATAAAAAATCCAACAGAGGTAGAAGAGACCTCAATCCCAATAAAGTAGCAAAGAGGACCAAGATCAGATATGAGAAACTGCTCACTAAGTCTTGTCTTCACAAAGGCAATAAACTCGGGGTCTTCATAGAGGAAGAGGCCCACCTCGAGCAGAAAGGTGGACAAAACAGCACGGGATCATGAGCACTCACTGAAAAACCAGCGACAATCACCACAGAGGCAAAACACTCAAACCATGGCCCAAGGGGCCATATAGAGAGCGACGAAGACGACAAACCATGCCGTCGGGAATAGAATACCTAGGCGATGGCTGCATGTAAACCTCCTCACACGACTCACTATTAAGAAAGGCATTATTAACATCAAGCTAGACACAGACAAGTGGCGAACAGAGGCAACGACAAGAAGTGTGCAAACAGTGGCCATATGGGCCATAGGAGCAAATGTCTCATTGTAATCAAGACCATGCTCCTGCTAAAAGCCACGAGCCACAAGACGAACTTTGTAACGCTCAAGAGAACCATCGGAGCGGGTCTTAACCTTGTAGACCCACTGACAAATGATGGGACGAACACTGGGAGGAAGAGAAAAGATCCCACATGACGGTGCGCTCAAGAGCACCAATCTCCTCTGCCATCAAAAGCTGCCATATAGAGTGAACAACAACATTGCAATAAAAAGTTGGCTCAAGGACAACAGCGCCAGCACTTGAAAACCAAGGCGGTCAACAGGCAAAAGCGGACGAGGACGCAAACCATAAGTAGGCTAAGACGAGGAAGATGGCACATCAGTAGACGCATCCACAACAGGCGGACGACAAGTATAATATTGAGGAAAAGATGAAAGAATACGAGGAATCACCAGAATAGGCGAAGGTGACGGAGAAGACACCAGGGATGAAGGTGCAGAATCTTGTGACAAGCGAGATGAGGAAACCATGGGATATGGTGGCGTCGGACCTGCAATAGTCGAAGAAGCAGGGGTAGTAGGACGGACGGGCAATGGCTGAATGGGGGTGATAGGTGTGTAAGGAAAGGCGAGGAAAGATATATCCTCCACTAAAAAGGTCGAGGAAGATGGACGCGGGTAGAAGGGACGAGACTCGTCAAAAGTCACATCCCGAGAAATACGCATCCGACGACCAACAAGATCCCAACAACAATAGCCCTTCTGCTCATCACTATAGCCTAAGAAGACACTCAACGGTCTGAGTGGTCAGTTTGGTGCGTTCACCAGGGGCAAGAAGAACGTAGAAAACACAACCAAACAAACAAAGCGCTGAAATAATTAGTAGAACGATCAAAGAGACGCTCGAAAGGAACGCCACCCTGGAGAGCAGCGATTGGTTAAAGGTTGATGAGATAGGAAGTGAAGACAACCTCAGCCCAAAAAGTGAGGAAGAGAGGCATCGATCATCAACGCACGAGCCATCTCAAGAAGGTGACAATGCTTGCGCTTAGTCACACCATTCTGAGCATGAGCACTAGGACAAGAGAACTGACCAAGAGTCCTCTGCTTAGCAATAACACCACGCAACATCTTGGAAATACTCACCGGTGGAGTCAGCACGAAACACACGAATAGGCGAAGGGAACCAACAAAACACTTATATACGGACAAAACCTCACTGCGATGGCCCCTTTTGAAGCGAAGGGGGCCAGACCCCATACATCGAAATGAACTAAATCCAAAAGACACTGAGACACTAACTCACTAGTAGGATAAGGTAACTAAATCTATGTGCCAAGCCAACAACCCTGGCCATCTAAAGAGATGTTTCCTAAGACAGAGCTCAGAAGACCTCGACGAATTAAAGACAACAAACGAGAACCACAAAGATGACCAAGTCGATGATGCTAGGAAGGAGTCGGTAGCTGAAGCGACGAAAACAGATGGACTGGCGATAGTGGTGGCAGCGGAAAGAACATGAAACCAGTCTAACTCCCAAAGACCCCGAGAGTCACGGCGACGAGGGCCCTAACCAAACTGTGCATGCGATGATCCTGAACAGAACAAGAGTCAACGTCAAGGATGACGCGACAACCACAGTCAGTAAGCTGACCAACAGAAAACATATTCATGGTAAGTCGAGGAACATGAGCAACATAAAAAACCGAATAAGTAGTGACATTGCCTCGGCTAACAACAAAAAGAGTACCATCAGCAGTGAGTACATGAACATGAAAATCCAGAGATCTAAGAGAGGACAAACCGAAAGAATCAGAAGACATATGAAAAAAAGCTCCAAAATTCAGAACTCAAGGGGATGTCCTAGCTGTGTAGAGGGTGGTCGCTCAGTGCGGGAAGCATCAATCACAAAACCTATAGTACGGATGAAGAACCTGATGCGGCAAGTAGACAGTGCAAAGAAAATCAAGCTGGCGCTAGATAGCAGAACTCTGTGTGTAGAACTCATCAACGATGGAGTCGCCCTGCTGAAGTGCATGCTCCTCGCGAACCACAATGAAGTATAAAGCATCACCAGAGCTGATAGCGCTGGTCAGGACGGGTCCACATCTCAAATAAGATAGCAAGGCCAAGGAACTCAAAGGCAAACTGAGGCAGAACAGTCGCAACACAAGCATCACCATCTAACCACCGAGTGTAAGCAGACAGAGCCTCATGATAGGTGGGATGATCCTCATAGGTCAAAACCTGCTCATCATAAGCATGAACAGTAGCCTCATCAGCAAGCTTAGTTGCATCCTTAGCAGCCCGAGGAGCATCCACAACAAGAACCAATGGCTTTGGCGGAGTAGGAGCCACGAGGAACCGGGCGCGACATACAAGGGACCTTGCCAGAAAGAACGCCCCAGAGACGAAAACCACGCATATGGATGCGCATGAGGCCAACGAACTCAGTGTAGTTAGTACAATCAAAGATCATCGGACGAGGAACTGCAACATAGCCCGACGATGTAGACATTGTACCTGTTCTTTTTTTTCCTTTGCTAGTCAACCAACCAAACAAAACTAGAGACCATGAAACGAAGCAAGCTTCAGCCGCTGGAGGAAGATGGCGCCATCACAAATCAGGACCGACGGAATCCAGCAGGAGGCGGCAGAATCCGGGCGCTGGAATGAAGTCCGACGGTTGGGGGCAGAATCCAACAGCTTAGGACGAAATCCGACGGCTCATGGCGAGGCTCCGGCCTTGATGGGAGGCGGGTTGCCCGAATTAGGACTTGGAGCAGCCGAATCGAGACAGGCAGAAGGATCAGGGCCGCGGCAGCTGACTCAAAATCAAGGAGGCGTTAAGCAGGGCCTCCGCCTGGACCGGGTGTTGACTGGATGGGCGCCTGGATTGGGTGTTGACCAGACGAAGTACTTGGGAGGGTGGGCAGCAACCGGAGCAGAGGAAATGCAGCCACTTAAGGAAACGAAGCAGCGACAACCGGCGAGGAGACCACGGCGGTGCGAGTAGAGGACCAAGCACGAGTTGCGCGTGCTAAAAAAACCTAGGCTTTAGTACCATGTTAGGAAATATGCAACTTGTATTCCCATGGGACCATAGGCCGGTATATATACATGTACATGTGTAGGAAATACGCAAAAGACCCCTTATACAATTGGGTAAATACAAAAGGCTACATGGGTATATATATAGTACTCTAACAGGAAATATCATAATCAATCGTGCTGATCTGAGAGTGAAATTATTCAGATGGATTTTCTTGATCTTACATGGGAGGTTAATCGATGATATCAAGCATGACTAAGTGAGATGGATTGAAGAGATTGAGGAATATTGCTATAGGTTTGGTATCTCCGATTAATTGGTAGACTATGGTACAATAACTGATAACTTTGCTCTACCATAAGTTACCTATTTTTTACATCCTTTTGCGTCTGTATTTAGTATTGTATTTAGTATTCACAGTACCTGCAACACTTAAACCAAGGTGCAAGAAGGTACCCTCACAGGATAAGAAAGTGAAATAAGGCTACTGAATTCCCCTGACCATGTCTAGGAATTAACCGGAGTGAATGCCAGATGTATAAATACAACCTAACCTATGTTTTCAAGGCGTCCAGGCGCTTTAAGGCGCTGGGGGGGGGGGGGCGCCTCAACGCCTAGGCGCTCAAAGCGCGAGGCGAGGCGACGCCTTAGACACTTATTATTAGGCGCTAGGGGTACTAATATGGCAGCCTTGGGAGAGGGCTGCCGGCGGCGGAGGAGCTTGGCCGGAGAGGGGGAGGGCCGCCGGAGAGGGGAAGGGCCTGCGGAGGAGGAGCTTGGCCGGAGAGGGGGAGGCCGGCGGAGGAGGAGCGGATCTGGGCCGGCGGCATGAGGAGAGAGCTCCTCTCTCTTTTCCCCTCGATTTGCAGTCACGGGTGTGTTCCCCTCTCTCTCCTGCCTCTTTTTACCCCCTCTCTCCCGCCCAATTTCTCTTCCCTCCCGCCAATTCCTCTTTCTGGCGCGCGCCAGCTGCTGGTTCCCGCTCAACCTGCCCACGCATGTCCAGGGCGTCCAAAATCAACTAAAGCGGCGCCTTATCCGCCTAGGCGACGCCTTGGACGCCTCAACAGCACAAGGCGGACGCCTTAGATAGAAAACTAAGGCGACGACGACGCCTTGACGTCCCCAAGCGCTCTGACGCCTAAGCGTCGCCTAGGCGACGCCTTGAAAACAAAGAACCTAACCATTCCATTTTATAATCCAACATAAGTTTGACTCGTGCATTTTTCTTCATCGCAACTGAAATATGGATTTCGGTTATGCACAGAAGCAGCATATTCTCTTCTGCTTGCTGCATTGCATATTGCATATATAGTCGTCACAAATGTCATAAGCCTTGACCTTAACCAATAAAATGTAGGTTATGTGTGACAAAAATTGTACCATTAAATTCGTATATAAAGAATTTTCCGATGATACAATTTTTAAGTTACATGACTTGTGTATTATTTCTATAATCGATGGTCAAAATTAAATCTTGAGAAGTGTGTGTCCATCTTTTTGTAGTCGGAGGAAGTAGTGTTTTATCCTCATGTAAGCCTATTCCTGGCATCAGAGGAAGTGTGGGTAAGAAGATTATCCTAATCTGTCAAGTGTCAAGAGTCTACAGCCACATTTTTTTTTAAACAAGATCTACAGCCTAACATGACCTCATAGAGAAAAAATGGAACAATGTTCAGCTAACTTACAGCATATGCATGAAAAGTAGATGATGACGAGTGACAACAGCAAAACAGGAAAACAAGTAAGGCTCACTTCATCAGGAATATTGGGGTTAGCACCAGCATCTAGCAAGAACTTCATGATGCCAGGGAAGCCAAACTTCACTGCCAACATCACGTAACTACCACCATCGAAGTCAATAAAATTCAGATCTGCACCAGCCTGTGCAAATGAATAATTATTTGATCATTTGTTTGAGTTAATGCTTGATATATCAGCCACAGAAAACATATACACAAAGAAAATGAAGCTGTGCCTACAGAACTTTAACAAAGCTCCACACGGAGAAAGAGTACTGACCTTAACAAGTAGCTTGACACATTCCAGCGGCTCTCTAGACATGGGCTCGAAGGCCCTGATGGCCCAACTCAATGGGGTATAACCAAGACCGAAAACCTTGTTAGGCTGCGAAAAGTGGAAGAATCAATGACTTACACTTGTCAAAAAAATAAGGGACCAATAGAGATTAATTCTGAGATAAGTCAATAGAGAAATAAAATCTACGTGTGGTGTGTTAATTATATTGGTATTTCTGAAGGCAACAGAAAGAAATATATTTACATAGAAATTAGGCATAACATGTCCTTGGGTCCTGGGAAAGTGAGCACATTTTACTTTAGGATAATTAAGTACTACATCCTTCCCAATATATAAGGCGCGCTTGACTTTGCATGGTCTTTGATGCATTGACTTTGACCATTAATATATACCGAGGTACATGGACTAAACATGTATCAATAATACCATCGTATTTGTCTTGCGAAACAATTCTATTTCATATGTCTTTATAATAATTTTGTAGGCATACAATAAGTGCAAATCATAGTCAAAGTTGTGCAATGAAGAACCAAAAAAGTCAACGCGCGCCTTATAATTTGGGAAGGAGGGAGTACTGTCCATGATGAACTTTTGTTGCTTCAAATACAATGCAATCTTTTGTTAAGATGGAGCACAGGTATCAAAGGCAACCAGATTTTCCATTCCAATGCATTCCCAAATATAGAATATAGAGATGGAGCACTAGTACCACTAGCCACAAGATATTTCCTTCCAGAGTTCTCTTTTTCACCGCAAAGAAGAGAACCAAGAAACTGGTGTCTTACATCGGCATGGTGCTCCAACAAAATCTTAATTATGTCATGGTCTTTAGCGATAGCAGCTGCATGCAATGGCGTCCCTTGTGCAGAATCTAAATCCACATCTATTCCTCTTGAAAGCAGCAGTTCTACTATTTCACAATATCCTGGAAAACGAAGTTTCAGAAAAATGAATGAGACAAGAATATTTTCCAACATGTAGCTGATTTTACATAAAGGGCAGCCCGGTGCATGTAGCTCCTGCTTGCGCAGGGTCCGGGGAAGGGTCCAACCACTTTGGGTCCTTTGTACGCGTGCAGCCTTTCCCTACATTTCTGCAAGAGGCTGTTTCCAGGACTCAAACCCATGACCTAATGGTCAGAAGGCAACAGCTTTTCCCTTAGATGTAGCTGACTATACATCTGCACAAAAAAATAACTCTGGGCCAGTTTTCGGTTTAGTGATCATGAATTGCCCAATAACCTTTTTGTTTACGACATATCTCATCCAGGACCAGGTTTTCAAAAGTGATCGGATTGGGACTATTAAAAATTTACTTGTTTATCCTTGGAAATAGAAGAAGTCATCGATTTTGAGCTTATAAGATTATAATCAACAACTTGGATAATACTGGATATTCAACTTCAAAATTCCAAATCTCAAAGTTATTCTCCACACACATGATAATGTTTCTTCGGCCATCACCCAAATCATATATATGGGAGCTTTGTTTGGTGGAAATCACATAAAAACATATGGCAAGATATGCTAAAATAGAACGTCAAGCATAGCACTAGCTAAGAGAGGTGTCATAGTAGTCAACTGTCACGATCGCACTAGCTCTGTGCCTGTGACGAGTGTTTCTTGCTAACTTTATTCATTAACCAAGTCTATTCCAACAGAGACAGGCCACCAAACAAATGTTAACCAAACTAAGACTAGCTAATCTTATCAAAAGAAAACTAATAGCTAATTTGAAGGAATGGATCCAATTTGGATCAGTCGACCCAAAAATGCTTACTTCTCTTGATGATATATAGGGAATTGATTTCATCTAACAGTGACAAATTCAAGTTTTATTTTATAACAGGATGAAACAATGACAAATTCAAAATGGTTAACCATGCCCTTTTCCACGTCATAACCTAGCCTCCCCCTTGTGGGTTGAAAACGAAGGTTCATATGCCTATCCTTCTCCATTTCTAATTCCCTCCATTCAAATACAGGATTAGATTTAACTACAGCAAGCATTTTTTTATTCCAATCATCCATATCACTAAAAACAAGCGAACCCTGAAGGATAGCAATAAAACGGTTGACAGTATCAAAGAAGAGAATCACGTCTCCTGAACCCCTTTCCAGTTCTTATTGCTATCGCAGTTCCATTGATAGTTTGTCAGAGTCTAATGCTGCTTATATCCAGCGATGTGGCTTTCTAAGGCAAAAAACCAGATGGACTATGTATGCGCTGACACATGCAATGAGCCAATGAATAAGCATACTTGTTGGGAAAGTGAGAGACCTTCCTTTGCAGCGGCATAGAGAGGTGAGTGTACTTTGCCAGCTAGTGGATCAGCACCATGATCAAGAAGATATCTTGCAGCAGCAGCTCTCCCATACAAGACAGAATGGTACAGTGGTGTGTCACCTGCAACAGCCAAAAAAATAAACATGAGGAGCTCAACAAATTCACGCCAATCCTGCCCTCAATACAAAAAATTGTACACAAGAGAGCCAAATGTGGAAAGAGAACTTCACCAGCGCAGTAACAAATGCCTTTCCATCTGACACATGTTTACTGTTGACAAAATTGTACAACGGCAGGCAGGGAAGACATTTTAGATACAGTTCACAAATGGTGGTTTGCCCATATAACATATCCAAAGCAAATCGACGATGTTCGTGGTATAGTGCATGGACTCTCTGGGCATGGCTGTGTGCATATATTGGATATCTTAACTCCTCTTGTTACTTGGTCCCAATTTACAAATGTATACAACATGTAACACCAAATTTGAAGCCTGAGATGCAAATTCCACATGGTAGTAACTAATAGCTGAAGAATAAGCATAAATACATGAACAAAAGTTGACGAAACTGCGAATTGACGCGAAGGGAAGCAGGGAAGGGAACACCACCTATGAAGTTGAGTTGATTGACATCGAGGCGGAGGTCCTCGACGAGGTACCTGCAGACCTCGACCCGACCCGACCCGGCCGCCAGGTGCAGCGCGCGGTCCCCTACGCCGTCCTCCACCGTGCCCAGGACGGCGGCCTCGCCTGGGCCTCCCGAGCCCATCCACCGCGCCATCTCTTCGCAACGCGAGAAATGGGAGCCAAGTCAGGCACTAAATCCGTCAAGCTACTACCATTATCAAACCCTAAGAAGGAAGAGCGTAAGGAAGATGCGGGGTTACTCTTGAGGAGTCGGAGGTTGCCGTCGGAGGCGGCACGGAGGAGCGCCTCCTCCCGCTGCTGCTTCCCCATCGCCTCCATCTCCAGGGGTCGAGCAGGCGGCGAGAGGGAGTGGCGAAATTTCGAGAGCGGCAGTGCGCTGCGTGGTGCGGGGTGGAGAAGAAGGGGAGAGCCGGAGGGGAGGAGTCCGTGAGCCCTGGGCCGTGGGAGCAGAGCAGGCAAGATGTTGTGACGGGGAAAATGTGATTTTGTTTTGATGGTTCGAGAGCCCATGGCCATGGCCAATGCCTAGGTAAACATTGAAGCCCAAGCTTTGTTTCTTATTTTTATTTTTGAAAGGCAAACTCTGCCAGAGCAGACCATAAGCTTGGCTTTCGTTTGTTTTCTTATATTATTATATAAAATCTGCACACGAATATGTATTATTTTTTTGCAGGTGAGCACACGAATATGTTTTTTTTGTGTGAAATGGGATGCGTACGTATTTGTATGATTTTTTTAGCAGATAATAAGAGCCACCACTGTTAAAAGAGCACGCAAGCGCCCCCCCAGCCCCGATGCGGGTGTGGAGTCAGAGTGCCACGTCCACGGTCATTGTTGAATGTGAAGCCGGTGATGATCTGTCCACGACCGCGGGGAGGGGGGGCACTTCGTTAAACTAGTTGAAGTGAGAGAGAGGAGGACGCTGGAAGGGGAGAGAGGAGCACTCGCGTGTGGAAGAGGAGAAGGTGACAGCCGCATCTGGTGAAGGAAGACCTAGGGAACGAGCGCTCCTCTTCCTCTATTTTTCTGTCCAATACGCAAGGGGCGCTGCTACAAATCATCCGACTGATTTCCTCGGGAAATCAGTCGGGTTGGTAGCCGTCAGATCAATCGTGCCTAAGTCGTTGGATAGGGCAACGCTGCGTCATCGCTTCCTTCCTCCCCCGAGCGTCAGTCCATGGCTTCCTTCTTCCTCGCGCACACGCATCGGTTCGCCCCCTGCGTCACTGACAGTAGCAACGCCTATGAGCAGCGCGCGGCGGCGACGGATCCTGCATCGCCGGCGACCATGGCTGATATTGCGATGCAACCCACGGTGACGGAAGCTGCGACGCAAGCAGCGATTGCTGTGATGTAGCGCCGACGATGACGGTGAACGCTACGATGCAGTGCCAGCGAGGAAGGGTGTTGCAACGCAGCACGCGGCAGCCATGGCAGGAGCTGTGATGCATCGCCGGAGACGACGGTGGAGTGGTTGCTAGGATGCAGCGCCGGCGAATGCTGCTATGCAGTGCCGGCGACGACGGGTGGTGCAACGCAACACGCGACGGCCATGGCGGGAGCTGCTGCAGCGCTGGCGACGACAGCGGATGCTGCGATGCAGCGCCAACGACGACGGGTTGTGCGAGGCAGCGCACGACGGCCATGACGGAAGCTCGCGAGGCAGCACGCGGCGACCATGACGGAAGCTCGCGATGGAGCGCGCGGTGATGACGGGGAGCTGCTATGCAGCCACGGCAAAGCTCCATTGCACACCGCAGGAAGCTCCAGGCCGCCGGTGGAGCTCCATTGCAGTACCATTGCAGCTCAGCCGCCGGCGAGCGCTGCATAGCAGCACCGGGGAGCCGCCTACAAGCGCTCCACTGCATCGCCGCCGCGCACCCCTCGCCTGTTGCAGCGCCGTCGCGCGACCCCCGTTGCGGCACAGGTGACCCCCCGCAGCAGCGTCCACGGGCGGCTTGCAGCAGGCGTTGCCTCCCGAGCTGACCACGGTAGCACATGGGTGGCATGCAGCAAGCTTCTGATTTCCCCGGTGAAAATAGAGATGGGGCTCCTACAACACCAGTAGCAATATAGTATGTATGTCTTTGGAAGCATCGTAATGCAATCGTGTTTGACGGCGCGTCACCATCGGTTGAGAGGCTCATTGACAAGGTAAAGTCTGAGTGCGCGCTGTGGACATCAGCGGGTCTGTTCAAAGGGAAGTTGGAGGGGTTCCTGGGTGGATTACATCAGTGGATGAATAGGGAGGAGTAGGATATGTATAGATGTACGTAGAGTGTGTACGTGTTGTAAGGCCGTACAAGCTTGTAATGTAACTGTGGAGGCATACTTTGCCCTTCTTCTTTAATATATGATATGCACACTCATGCATATTCTAGAAAAAAAAAAGATGGGGCAGGAGGTAGAGGAAGAGCATCGACCAGGGAAAAGAGATGCATTGTAGAGCCACGGGAGAGCTGGGTCAACGCCCAGCTGCTTTTTTGTGGCCGAGACGTATCGTGTGGGGATAAGGACGGGGTGGAGAAGCGGTGTGCGGGTCTCCACCGGGACACGTGCCGCACGTCGGAGGAGGCTTACGCCACGCTGAAATCAGGCTAGTCATAGTGGGAGTAACTTAGATAGTAACATAGCGCATTACAATTTTTTTTTGCTTATGTGGCATGTAGTTAATGCGGAGAGAGGTGTTTAGAGTAACATAATATGTTACTGTAACATAGCGCATTCCGAGAAAGAATGAGTCTACAAGCTAATAAATGAAGCCATCTATGATACTACTACTATGTTACTTCTATGAAGATAGTAACTTAGACTAGTGTCATATGTATGACACTAGTATAAGTTACTCCCCACTATGACCAGCCTCAGCCGGCTGTTTTTAAACAATTTCCACACGCAAGTGCGCGCTATTGTATCCGACGTGGCATAGCCCAACGAGCTCCTTGCGTTTCGCTTCTGATGGATGTAATTGTGTTACACGTCAGGGGTCCATCTTCAAAAAATACTCGTCTTGCTTATATTTTCTGATCATCAAGTATTGATCGCCTTCGTACAAAGTGGCAGCCTGGTTTCCATTTCAAATAAGCAAAGGAGATACGAAACCGTGAGAAGATACTACAAAAGGAAAACAATTTTGCCTTGTAGTAATAAATTGCATCAATACTTGATCCTACGAGCATAACTTATTACAAACCGGTGAAAGGGTTCATGGCACCAGCACTAGCACCAGGGCAACGACTCTGGTGACATGGTGGATGCTACAATGCTAGTGTAGAGACCGTAGAGTGACAACGGTAGATCTGTGCCTTGACATGAGCAGCCTTTTGATGGCCGAGGCGGTGGTAGAAGGTGAGAAGACATCCATCGATTTCTTTTTAGAAAAGGAGGACCCCGGCTCTGCATCTGGACGATGCATGCGGTTACTTTATTAATTATTCTCACAAGACCGTACAAAGTCATACAACAATAAACTAAAGCCACCGTCTAAGCAACAACTGTCGCTACACCTATCCAATTGATGAAGGGATGCTGATAGTCTGGGCCTAATACCAAACAGACATCACAGCCAGACCTAATATCTATGACCTGAGGTCCCAACCAGGACGCCTGCCGGGTATGGACACCCACCAGTCCGGCGTGCTCCTCAACCAGGACGCCTGCCGGGTATGAGGCCGTCGCAGCCACTTGCCACCAATCCATCTTCAGAGCTGTACTGCTGCATCAACCTTGCCCGGTCTAGCTGCCGTCGACGCCACCACGACACCAGACAACGTCGACCTCCTGCGCGTGTCCATCACCACACATCTGACGTCAAGCCTCCGCTGCTCCATGCCGCCAAGAGCCGCCGCCATAAATATGTAGAAAGAAACACCGCTCCACCGAAGAAGCCATCCGCTGGTCCCTCGAGCCCGAGTGCATCTCCAAGAATGCCGCCCCCAAGGGGGTAACGACGCATGAATGACGCCGTCATCCGATCAACTGATCTAGGGTTTCCCCCGGAGGTATTGGGTGGGTTTGGGATTTGTACCTCGATGATGCCTTCATGAAGGAAACGATGATAAGGGCATCGTCATCACAGGCTCCGGCCAACGACCGAAGACCAAGTTTTCACTCGGATCCGTCCCAAGAAATCCACCCAACAACCTGTGCACTGTCTCGACCGCCTTCAAAGCCCCAGATCTAGCCGCCTAGATCCGGCGACCAACCGCAACAGCAGTGCCACCGTAGGAGCCCTGGCACACCGGCCACTGCCTGAATGCGGCACCATGATAATCCCCAAGTGCAGGGAATCATCGTAGCAATTTCTAAAGGTGGAAACGATAAGTATGGAGTGTCGAACCCACAAGGAGCTAAAGGTAAGATCAATATTCTCTCAAGCCCTATCTGCCACTGATACGACTCTACGTACACCGAACGTTTGCTTCCAACTAGCAACGAGAAATAGAACTACGTTGTGGGTATGAAGAGGATAGCTTTGCATGGTACCGGAGAGCTAAAACATAAAAGTAGGTGCTGTTATCATAAAGTTAGAATATATTACTAAATATTATAAATAGCGAGTGTGGAATAATGGTGGATCGGTGTGCGGAATTGTCCTAGGCAATTGTTAACAACACCGGTAGTCGTCATTGCAATTTCATATGAGGGAGAGGCATAAGCTAACATACTTTCTCCACTTGGATCATATGCACTTATGATTGGAACTCTAGCAAGCATCCGCAACTACTAAAGATCATTAAGGTAAAACCCAACCATAGCATTAAAGCATCAAGTCCTCTTTATTCCCATACGCAACAACCCCCTTACTCGGGTTTGTGTTTCAGTCACTCACCAACCCACTATAAGCGAATCATGAACGTATTGCAACACCCTACAGCGGGAATCCCTCACGCTTGCGCGACACGGAGGGCACCATAGGACAGCACCAAAATAAAACATACAACTCGTATCAATCTAGATCATCAATCAACCCAAAGACAAAGGATATCTACTCAAAACATCATAGGATCGCAATGTTGGGGAACGTAGTAATTTCAAAAAAATTCCTACGCACACACAGGATCATGGTGATGCATAGCAACGAGAGGGGAGACTGTTGTCCACATACCCTCGTAGACCGAAAGCGGAAGCGTTAGCACAACGCGGTTGATGTAGTCGTACGTCTTCATGATCCGACCGATCCAAGTACCGAACGTACGGCACCTCCGAGTTCAGCACAGTTCAGCTCGATGACGTCCCGCGAACTCCGATCCAGCAGAGCTTCACGGGAGAGTTCCATCAGCACGACGGTGTGGTGACGGTGATGATGATGCTACCGACGCAGGGCTTCGCCTAAGCACCGCTACGATATGATCGAGGTGGAATATGGTGGAGGGGGGCACCGCACACGGCTAAGAGATCAAGAGATCAATTGTTGTCTCTAGAGGTGCCCCCTGCCCCCGTATATAAAGGACCAGGGGGGAGGAGGCGGCCAGCCAGGGGAGGGCGCGTCAGGGAGGAGTCCTACTCCCACCGGGAATAGGACTCCCTAGTTGGAGTAGGAGGGGGAAAGGAAGGGAAGGAAAGAGGCGGAAGGAAAGGGGGCGCCGCCCCCCCTCCTTGTCCAATTCGGACTAGAGGGGGAGGGGGGGCGCGGCCAGCCCTAGCCGCCCCTCCTCTTCTCCACTAAGGCCCATCTTGGCCCATTAAACTCCCCGTGGGGTTCCGATAACCCCCCGGTACTCCGGTATATGTCCGAAACTCCCCGAAACCATTCCGGTGTCCGAACATAGTCGTCCAATATATCGATCTTTATGTCTCGACCATTTCGAGACTCCTCGTCATGTCCGTGATCACATCCGGGACTCCGAACATCCTTCGGTACATCAAAACACAAAAAATCATAATACAATCGTCACCGAAACTTTAAGCGTGCGGACCCTACGGGTTCGAGAACAATGTAGACATGACCGAGACACGTCTCCGGTCAATAACCAATAGCGGAACCTGGATGCTCATATTGGCTCCTACATATTCTACGAAGATCTTTATCGGTCAAACCGCATAACAACATACATTGTTCCCTTTGTCATCGGTATGTTACTTGCCCGAGATTCGGTCGTCGGTATCTCAATACCTAGTTCAATCTCGTTACCGGCAAGTCTCTTTACTCGTTCTGTAATACATCATCTCGCAACTAACTCATTAGTTACAATGCTTGCAAGGCTTATAGTGATGTGCATTACCGAGTGGGCCCAGAGATACCTCTCCGACAATCGGAGTGACAAATCCTAATCTCGAAATACGCCAACCCAACAAGTACCTTCGGAGACACCTGTAGAGCACCTTTATAATCACCCAGTTACGTTGTGATGTTTGGTAGCACACAAAGTGTTCCTCCGGTAAACGGGAGTTGCATAATCTCATAGTCATAGGAACATGTATAAGTCATGAAGAAAGAAATAGCAACATACTAAACGATCAAGTGCTAAGCTAACGGAATGGGTCAAGTCAATCACATCATTCTTCTAATGATGTGATCCCGTTAATCAAATGTCAACTCATGTCTATGGCCAGGAAACATAACCATCTTTGATTAACGAGCTAGTCAAGTAGAGGCATACTAGTGACACTCTGTTTGTCTATGTATTCACACATGTATCATGTTTCCGGTTAATACAATTCTAGCATGAATAATAAACATTTATCATGATATAAGAAAATAAATAATAACTTTATTATTGCCTCTAGGGCATATTTCCTCCAGTCTCCCACTTGCACTAGAGTCAATAATCTAGATTACACAGTAATGATTCTAACACCCATGGAGCCTTGGTGCTGATCATGTTTTGCTCGTGGAAGAGGCTTAGTCAACGGGTCTGCAACATTCACATCCGTATGTATCTTGCAAATCTCTATGTCTCCCACCTGGACTTGGTCTCGGATGGAATTGAAGCGTCTTTTGATGTGCTTGGTCCTCTTGTGAAATCTGGATTCCTTTGCCAAGGCAATTGCACCAGTATTGTCACAGTAGATTTTCATTGGACCCGATGTACTAGGTATGACACCTAGATCGGATATGAACTCCTTCATCCAGACTCCTTCATTTGCTGCTTCCGAAGCAGCTATGTACTCCGTTTCACACGTAGATCCCGCCACGACGCTTTGTTTAGAACTACACCAACTGACAGCTCCACCGTTCAATATAAACACGTATCCGGTTTGCGATTTAGAATTGTCCGGATCAGTGTCAAAGCTTGCATCAACGTAACCATTTACGATGAGCCCTTTGTCACCTCCATAAACGAGAAACATATCCTTAGTCCTTTTCAGGTATTTCAGGATGTTCTTGATCGCTGTCCAGTGATCCACTCCTGGATTACTTTGGTACCTCCCTGCTAAACTTATAGCAAGGCACACATCAGGTTTGGTACACAGCATTGCATACATGATAGAGCCTATGGCTGAAGCATAGGGAACATATTTCATTTTCTCTCTATCTTCTGCAGTGGTCGGGCATTGAGTCTTACTCAACTTCACACCTTGTAACACAGGCAAGAACCTTTCTTTGCTTGATCCATTTTGAACTTCTTCAAAACTTTGTCAAGGTATGTGCTTTGTGAAAGTCCAATTAAGCATCTTGATCTATCTCTATAGATCTTGATGCCCAATATGTAAGCAGCTTCACCGAGGTCCTTCATTGAAAAACTCTTATTCAAGTATCCTTTTATGCTATCCAGAAATTCTATATCATTTCCAATCAACAATATGTCATCCACATATAAGATTAGAAATGCTACAGAGCTCCCACTCACTTTCTTGTAAATACAGGCTTCTCCAAAAGTCTGTATAAAACCATATGCTTTGATCACACTATCAAAGCGTTTATTCCAACTCCGAGAGGCTTGCACCAGTCCATAAATGGATCGCTGGAGCTTGCACACTTTGTTAGCTCCCTTTGGATCGATAAAACCTTTAGGTTGCATCATATACAACTCTTCTTCCAAAAATCCATTCAGGAATGCAGTCTTTACATCCATTTGCCAAATTTCATAATCATAAAATGCGGCAATTGCTAACATGATTCGGACGGACTTAAGCATCGCTACGGGTGAGAAGGTCTTGTCAAAAACCTTTCGAAACAATTCGAGCTTTATGGACAGTAACATTACCGTCAGCGTCTGTCTTCTTCTTGAAGATCCATTTATTCTCAATTGCTTGCCGATCATCGGGCAAGTCAACCAAAGTCCACACTTTGTTCTCATACATGGATCCCATCTCAGATTTCATGGCCTCAAGCCATTTTGCGGAATCTGGGCTCACCATTGCTTCTTCATAGTTCGTAGGTTCGTCATGGTCTAGTAACATGACCTCCAGAACAGGATTACCGTACCACTCTGGTGCGGATCTCACTCTGGTTGACCTACGAGGTTCGGTAGTAACTTGATCTGAAGCTTCATGATCATCATCATTAGCTTCCTCACTAATTGGTGTAGGTGTCACAGGAACCGGTTTCTGTGATGAACTACTTTCCAATAAGGGAGCAGGTACAGTTAGCTCATCAAGTTCTACTTTCCTCCCACTCACTTCTTTCGAGAGAAACTCCTTCTCTAGAAAGGATCCATTTTTAGCAACGAATGTTTTGCCTTCGGATCTGTGATAGAAGGTGTACCCAACAGTTTCCTTTGGGTATCCTATGAAGACACATTTCTCCGATTTGGGTTCGAGCTTATCAGGTTGAAGCTTTTTCACATAAGCATCGCAGCCCCAAACTTTAAGAAATGACAACTTTGGTTTCTTGCCAAACCACAGTTCATAAGGTGTCGTCTCAACGGATTTTGATGGTGCCCTATTTAACGTGAATGCAGCTGTCTCTAGAGCATAACCCCAAAACGATAGCGGTAAATCAGTAAGAGACATCATAGATCGCACCATATCTAGTAAAGTACGATTACGACGTTCGGGCACACCATTACGCTGTGGTGTTCCGGGTGGCGTGAGTTGCGAAACTATTCCGCATTGTTTCAAATGTAGACCAAACTCGTAACTCAAATATTCTCCTCCACGATCAGATCGTAGAAACTTTATTTTCTTGTTACGATGATTTTCAACTTCACTCTGAAATTCCTTGAACTTTTCAAATGTTTCAGACTTATGTTTCATTAAGTAGATATACCCATATCTTCTTAAATCATCTGTGAAGGTGAGAAAATAATGATACCCGCCGCGAGCCTCAACATTCATTGGACCACATACATCAGTATGTATGATCTCCAACAAATCAGTTACTCGCTCCATAGTTCCGGAGAACGGCGTTTTAGTCATCTTGCCCATGAGGCACGGTTCGCAAGTACCAAGTGATTCATAATCAAGTGATTCCAAAAGTCCATCAGTATGGAGTTTCTTCATGCGCTTTACACCAATATGACCCAAACGACAGTGCCACAAATAAGTTGCACTATCATTATCAACTCTGCATCTTTTGGCTTCAACATTATGAATATGTGTATCACTACTTTCGAGATTCAACAAAAATAGACCACTCAATATTCAGGTCTAAAACTAATCCCGAAGGTAGATGTAGAGGTAGCATGCCGATGGCGATCACATCGACTTTGGAACCATTTCACACGCGCATCGTCACCTCGTCCTTAGCCAGTCTTCGCTTAATCCGTAGTCCCTGTTTCGAGTTGCAAATATTAGCAACAGAACCAGTATCAAATACCCAGGTGCTACTGCGAGCTCTGGTAAGGTACACATCAATAACATGTATATCACATATACCTTTGTTCACCTTGCCATCCTTCTTATCCGCCAAATACTTGGGGCAGTTCCGCTTCCAGTGACCAGTCTGCTTGCAGTAGAAGCACTCAGTCTCAGGCTTAGGTCCAGACTTGGGTTTCTTCTCTTGAGCAGCAACTTGTTTGCTGTTCTTCTTGAAGTTCCCCTTCTTCTTCCCTTTACCCTTTTTCTTGAAACTGATGGTCTTATTGACCATCAACACTTGATGCTCCTTCTTGATTTCTACCTCCGCAGCCTTTAGCATTGCGAAGAGCTCGGGAATTGTCTTATCCATCCCTTTCGTATTATAGTTCATCACGAAGCTCTTGTAGCTTGGTGGCAGTGATTGAAGAATTCTGTCAATGACACTATCATCCGGAAGATTAACTCCTAGTTGAATCAGGTGATTGTTATACCCAGACATTTTGAGTATATGTTCACTGACAGAACTATTCTCCTCCATCTTGCAGCTGTAGAACTTATTGGAGACTTCATATCTCTCAATCCGGGCATTTGCTTGAAATATTAACTTCAACTCCTGGAACATCTCATATGCTCCATGACGTTCAAAACATCGTTGAAGCCCCGGTTCTAAGCCGTAAAGCATGGCACACTGAACTATCGAGTAGTCATCAGCTTTGCTCTGCCAGACGTTCTTAACGTCGTCAGTTGCATCTGCAGCAGGCCTGGCACCCAGCGGTGCTTCCAGGACGTAATTCTTCTGCGCAGCAATGAGGATAATCCTCAAGTTACGGACCCAGTCCGTGTAATTGCTACCATCATCTTTCAACTTTGCTTTCTCAAGGAACGCATTAAAATTTAACGGAACAACAGCACGGGCCATCTATCTACAAACAACATAGACAAGCAAAATACTATCAGGTACTAAGTTCATGATAAATTTAAGTTTAATTAATCATATTATTTAAGAACTCTGATCATCTGAGTGATCACGTGATCCAGATCAACTAAACCATGTCCGATCATCACGTGAGATGGAGTAGTTTTCAATGGTGAACATCACTATGTTGATCATATCTACTATATGATTCACGCTCGACCTTTCGGTCTCAGTGTTCCGAGGCCATATCTGCATATGCTAGGCTCGTCAAGTTTAACCCGAGTATTCTGCGTGTGCAAAACTGACTTGCACCCGTTGTAGATGAACGTAGAGCTTATCACACCCGATCATCACGTGGTGTCTCGGCACGACGAACTTTGGCAACGGTGCATACTCAGGGAGAACACTTTTATCTTGAAATTTAGTGAGAGATCATCTTATAATGCTACCGTCAATCGAAGCAGAATAAGATGCATAAAGGATAAACATCACATGCAATCAATATAAGTGATATGATATGGCCATCATCATCTTGTGCTTGTGATCTCCATCTCCGAAGCATCGTCATGATCACCATCGTCACCGGCGCGACACCTTGATCTCCATCGTAGCATCGTTGTCGTCTCGCCAACTATTGCTTCTACGACTATCGCTACCGCTTAGTGATAAAGTAAAGCATTACAGGGCGATTGCATTGCATACAATAAAGCGACAACCATATGGCTCCTGCCAGTTGCCGATAACTCGGTTACAAAACATGATCATCTCATACAATAAAATATAGCATCATGTCTTGACCATATCACATCACAACATGCCCTTCAAAAACAAGTTAGACGTCCTCTACTTTGTTGTTGCAAGTTTTACGTGGCTGCTACGGGCTGAGCAAGAACCGTTCTTACCTACGCATCAAAACCACAACGATAGTTCGTCAAGTTGGTGCTATTTTAACCTTCTCAAGGACTGGGCGTAGCCACACTCGGTTCAACTAAAGTTGGAGAAACTGACACCCGCCAGCCACCTGTGTGCAAAGCACGTCGGTAGAACCAGTCTCGCTTACGTACGCGTAATGTCAGTCCGGGCCGCTTCATCCAACAATACCGCCGAACCAAAGTATGACATGCTGGTAAGCAGTATGACTTGTATCGCCCACAACTCACTTGTGTTCTACTCGTGCATATAACATCTACGCATAAAACCAGGCTTTGATACCACTGTTGGGGAACGTAGTAATTTCAAAAAAATTCTTACGCACACACAAGATCATGGTGATGCATAGCAACGAGAGGGGAGAGTGTTGTCCATGTACCCTCGTAGACCGAAAGCAGAAGCGTTAGCACAATGCGGTTGATGTAGTCGTACGTCTTCACGATCCGACCGATCCAAGTACCAAACGTACGACACCCCCGAGTTTAGCACATGTTCAGCTCGATGACGTCCCGCAAACTCCGATCCAGCAGAGCTTCACGGGAGGGTTCCGTCAGCACGACGGCGTGGTGACGGTGATGATGATGCTACCGACGCAGGGCTTCGCCTAAGCACCGCTATGATATGATCGAGGTAGAATATGGTGGAGGGGGCACCGCACACGGCTAAGAGATCAAGAGATCAATTGTTGTCTCTAGAGGTGCCCCCTGCCCCCGTATATAAAGGACCAGGGGGGAGGAGGCGGCCGGCCAGGGGAGGGCGCGCCAGGGAGGAGTCCTACTCCCACCGGGAATAGGACTCCCTAGTTGGAGTAGGAGGGGGAAAGGAAGGGAAGGAGAGAGGGGGAAGGAAAGGGGGCGCCCCCCCCCCTCCTTGTCCAATTCGGACTAGAGGGGGAGGGGGCGTGCGGCCAGCCCTAGGCGCCCCTCCTCTTATCCACTAAGGCCCATCTTGGCCCATTAAACTCCGGGGGGGGGGGGTTCGGTAACCCCCCGGTACTCCGGTATATGTCTGAAACTCCCCGAAACCATTCCGGTGTCCGAACATAGTCGTCCAATACATCGATCTTTACGTCTCGACCATTTCGAGACTCCTCGTCATGTCCGTGATCACATCCGGGACTCCGAACATCCTTCGGTACATCAAAACACAAAAACTCATAATACAATCGTCACCGAAACTTTAAGCGTGCGGACCCTACGGGTTCGAGAACAATGTAGACATGACCGAGACACGTCTCCGGTCAATAACCAATAGCGGAACCTGGATGCTCATATTGGCTCCTACATATTCTATGAAGATCTTTATCGGTCAAACCGCATCACAACATACGTTGTTCCCTTTGTCATCGGTATGTTGTGCCCGAGATTCGGTCGTCGGTATCTCAATACCTAGTTCAATCTCGTTACCGGCAAGTCTCTTTACTCGTTCCGTAATACATCATCTCGCAACTAACTCATTAGTTACAATGCTTGCAAGGCTTATAGTGATGTGCATTGCCGAGTGGGCCCAGAGATACCTCTCCGACAATCGGAGTGACAAATCCTAATCTCGAAATACACCAACCCAACAAGTACCTTCGGAGACACCTGTAGAGCACCTTTATAATACCCCAGTTACGTTGTGACGTTTGGTAGCACACAAAGTGTTCCTCCGGTAAACGGGAGTTGCATAATCTCATAGTCATAGGAACATGTATAAGTCATGAAAAAGCAATAGCAACATACTAAACGATCAAGTGCTAAGCTAACGGAATGGGTCAAGTCAATCACATCATTCTCCTAGTGTTGTGATCCCGTTAATCAAATGACAACTCATGTCTATGGCCAGGAAACATAACCATCTTTGATTAACGAGCTAGTCAAGTAGAGGCATACTAGTGACACTCTGTTTGTCTATGTATTCACGCATGTATCATGTTTCCGGTTAATACAATTCTAGCATGAATAATAAACATTTATCATGATAGAAGGAAATAAATAATAACTTTATTATTGCCTCTAGGGCATATTTCCTTCAGGCAACACATCATTGGATCATAATATGTGGCATAAAGCACCATGTTCAAGTAGGGATTACAGCGGGGTGCGGGAGAGTGGACCGCGTAAAAGAGATGAGGATGGTGATGATGGTGGTGATGTTGATGAAGACGATCACCGCGGCGATGATTCCCCTGTCGATGGCACTCCGGTGCCACCAAGAGAGAGGAGGAGAGGTTCTCCCCCTTGTGCTTCCTCCTCCATGGCCTCCCCCCTGGATGGGGAAAGGTTCTCCCTCTGGTCCTTGGCCTTCATGGCGATGATGGCCTCTCCGGGATACTCCTCCATGGCCACCGGTGATGATGGCCCCCTCCGGCAGGGTGCCGGAGAGGGCCTAGATTGATTTCTCGTGGCTACAGAGGCTTGCGGCGGCGGAACTTCCGATCTAGGTTTCTTTCTGGAAGTTTGGGTATATATGAGAGGTGTTGGCGTCGAGAACAAGTCAGGGGGGTCTCCGGGCTATCCACGAGGCAGGGAGGCGCGCCCGGGGGGTGGGCGCGCCCCCCACCCTCGTGGGCAGCCCGGGACTCTTCTGGCCCAACTCTTTGACTCCTTGGCCTTCTTCTGGTCCAAAAATAAGCTTCGTCAAGTTTCAGGTCAATTGGACTCCGTTTGGTTTTCCTTATCTGCGATACTCTAAAACAAGGAGAAAACAGAAACTGACACTGGGCTCTAGGTTAATAGGTTAGTCCCAAAAATCATATAAAATAGCATAGAAATGCATATAAAACATCCAAGGTTGATAATATAATAGCATGAAGACTTCATAAACTATAGATACGTTGGAGATGTATCAGCATCCCCAAGCTTAATTCATGCTCGTCCTCGATAGGTAAATGATAAAAGAAATAATTTATGAAGTGTGAATGCTAGCAAGTGCACAAGTTTGATCAATGATAATTTCAATCACTTTTTCTAGCATCAATACATGTCATAACAGTAGCTCATCTCGTAAAACTTTTCATGATCAAGTAACAAGCTATTCACATGTTAAAGTGTAGATCATAAACTTTCTTGAAAACTAACAAACAGTGCTCTTAGTCATCAAACAATTGCAATTCATCTTATTTTCAGGAAGGGTCTATGTCAGAGCTTTGATTCAGCAAACTCCACATATTCAACTATCATTTAATCTTTCACAATTGCTAACACTCATGTGATATTTATGGGTTCAAAGTTTTAATCGGACACAGAGAAAGATAGGGGCTTATAGTTTCGCCTCCCAACCTTTTACCTCAAGGGTAATGTCAACAATAATAACTCATGAAAACCTACATCCAAGTAGATATATATATCCGGATCGCTCCAACACAAAGTGCTTGCCCAAGGAAAAAGTGTAAAAAGGAAAGGTGATGATCACCATGACTCTTGCATAAGGTAGAAGATAAAAGAAAAAGATAGGCCCTTCGCAGAGGGAAGCAGAGGTTGTCATGGGCTTTTATGGTTGGATGCACAAAATCTTAATGCAAAAGAACGTCATTTTATATTGCCTCTTGTGATAAAGACCTTTATTATGTAGTCCGTCGCTTTTATTTCTTCCCTATCACAAGTTCGTATAAAGCTTATTTTCTTCGCATAGATCATACATATTTAGAGAGCAATTTTTATTGCATGCACCGATGACAACTTACTTCAAGGATCTTACTCAATCCATAGGTAGGTATGGTGGACTCTCATGGCAAAACTAGTTTAAGGGATATTTGGAAGCACAAGTAGTATCTCTACTTGGTACAAAGAGTTTGGCTAGCATAAGGAGAAAGGCAAGCTCGGCATGTTGGATGATCCATGATAATATACTTTATTTCGGATATAAGAAAACATAACCCATTACGTTGTCTTCCTTGTCCAACATCAATCTTTTAGCATGTCATATTTTAATGAGTGCTCACAATTACAAAAGATGTCCAAGATAGTATATTTATATTTGAAATCTCTTTTCCTTCAATATTCTTTCATGAATTGTTCAAGTGACCAATTCTACGTTTGCTAACTTTCAATGAGTTTACTACCTATACTTATTATGTGTGAAGTCATTACTCCCCATGTTATAAGCATATGAAACACATATAAATTCAGATTTATGACATTCAATTCATTCAACCATTTACTCATAGGATATTCGTGAAGCACATGAGTAAATGACAAACTACTCCAAAAGGTATAAGTGAAGAACACTGAGTAGTCAAATAATTAACTAGCCATGGGAGGATTCTTTTTCATTCAATAATTCAGATCCAATGATTTTATTCAAACAGCAAGTAAAATTGAAAATACGCTCCAAGCAAAACACATATCATGTGACGAATAAAAATATAGCTCCGAGTAAGGTATACCGATAGTTTCGAAAACGAAAGAGGGGATGCCTTCCGGGGCATCCCCAAGCTTAGGCGCTTGAGTATTCCTTGAATATTACCTTGGGGTGCTTTGGGCATCCCCAAGATTAGGGTCTTTCCACTCCTTATTCTCCTCATATCGATATCTCACCCAAAGCTTGAAAACTTCAATGACACAAAACTTAACGGAACTTCGTGAGATAGGTTAGTATGACAAAGAGTAAACCATTCACTTTGGTACTGTCAAAGACAAGGTTCATAATTGTTCTCACACAATGCCTACTGTACCATATCATTTCTACAATTTATATTGAGAAATATAAGCCATAGAAACTAGAAAACAAGCAGACTATGCAATGAAAACAGAATCTGTCAGAAACAGAACAGTCTGTAATGATTTGAACAGCAACCATACTTCTGCTACTCCAAAAATTATGAAATAAATTGGTGGACGTGAGGAAATTGTCTATTAATCTTATTCAAAAATAATCAACTCAAAATCACTCTTCTGTACAAAATGGTAGCTAATCTCGTGAGCGCAAAGTTTCTGTTTTTTACAGCAAGACCACATTAACTTTCACTCAAGTCTTCCCAAAGGTCTTACTTGGCACTTTATTGAAACAAAAGCTATAAAACATGATTACTACAGTAGCTTAATCATGTAAACACACAAAAACAGTAAAGGTAAATATTGAGTTGTCTCCCAACAAGCGCTTTTCTTTAATGCCTTTTAGCTAGGCATGATGATTTCAATGATGCTCACATAAAAGAAAAGAATTGAAACATAAATTGAGCATCATGAAGAATATGACTAGAACATTTAAATCTAACCCACTTCCTATGCCTAGGGATTTTGTGAGCACATAATTTATAGGAACAAGAATGAACTAGCATAGGAAGGCAAAACAAGTATAACTTCAAAACTTTAAGCACATAGAGAGGAGACTTGGTATTATTGCAACTCCTATAAGCATATGTTCCTCCCTCATAATAATTTTCAGTAGCATCATGAACGAATTCAACAATATAACCATCACATAAAGCATTCTTTTCATGATCTACAAGCATAGAAATTTTTCTACTCTCCACATAAGCGAAATTCTTCTCATTCGGAATAGTGGGATCACTAATTTCTAAAGTTGACACTCTTCCAAACCCACTTTAGATGATAGTATTATTCATACTCCAAAAGATATAAGTGAAGTTCATGGAGCATTCTACAATTAATATAGGCTAACCAATATCCAACCTCAAAATGTATAAGTGAAGCACACGAAGCATTCTATAAAACCATACTCAAAAGATTTAAGTGAAGCACAAAGAGCAATTCTATAAGATCATACTCAAAAGATATAAGTGAAGCTCAAAGAACAATTCCATAAGATCATACTTAAAAGATATAAGTGAAGCACATGAAGTATTCTATAAATTGATGAAGGGACATCTCATACTAGCGTGGTTCTCAAACAAAAAGAAAAACACAAAGGACACAAATCATGTGAACAAAACAAAAACCGAGGTATACCGATATTTGTTGAAGAAGAAAGATGGGATGCCAACCGGGGCATCCCCAAGCTTAGATGCTTGAGTATCCTTTGAAATATTTACTTGGGGTGCCTTGGGCATCCCCAAGCTTGAACTCTTGCCTCTCTTTATTCTTCTCATATTGATAGCTCCTCGATCTTCGAACACTTCATCCACACAAAACTTTAACAAAAACTTTGTGAGATCCGTTAGTGTAATAAAGCAAACTACCACTTTAAGGTACTGTAATGAACTCATTATTTATTTATATTGGTATTAAACCTACTTTATTCCAACTTCTCTATGGTTCATAAACTCCATTACTAGCCATAGATACATCAAAATAAGCAAACAACACACGAAAAACAGAATCTGTCAAAAACAGGACAGTCTGTAGTAATCTGGAAGTTTAGTAAACTTCTGTAACTCCTAAAATTATGAAATAAATTTGACAATTTGAACAATTTGTACAGAAGTAATGTCCAAAAAGTTTCAGACCCATTTGACCTTCCAGTAAAACATGTAAAATCACGCGCTACAGCCAAAGTTTCTGTTTTTGTTCTGCACATAGTAAACAAGCAATCTAATCATCCTAAAACCAAAGCTTGGCACATTATTTTTATAATACAATGGATATACACAAGGGGATAATTAGTTACAGAGAAACTTCCATGAAAAATTCTACATTGTTTCCGTGAGCATGAGCACAAGTGCTCAAGGTCGACCCTCACTTCTTCAATGCATCACTTTCCAATCACTTCTCTTTTTGAAAAACTTTTTAGGCATGAGAGGCAAGTAATTTTTTTTTTGTATTTTCATTCTTTAATTTTTTTGTATGTTTTACCCACAACTAAACAGAAACAAAAGGAAAAACAAAATCTACTTAGTGAAGAAAGCAAACAAGCACACACGAGAATATCAACCCCATGCTATTGCTCCCCGGCAACGGCGCCATAAAAGAGCTTGATAATCCCCAAGTGCAGGGAATCATCGTAGCAATTTCCAAAGGTGGAAGTGATAAGTATGGAGTGTCAAACCCACAAGGAGCTAAAGGTAAGATCAATATTCTCTCAAGCCCTATCTGCCACTGATACGACTCTACGTACACCGAACGTTTGCTTCCAACTAGCAACGAGAAATAAAACTACGTTGTGGGTATGAAGAGGATAACTTTGCATGGTATCGGAGAGCTAAAACATAAAAGTAGGTGATGTTATCATAAAGTTAGAATATATTACTAAATATTATAAATAGCGAGTGTGGAATAATGGTGGATCGGTGTGCGGAATTGTCCTAGGCAATTGTTAACAAGACCGGTAGTCGTCATTGCAATTTCATATGAGGGAGAGGCATAAGCTAACATACTTTCTCTACTTGGATCATATGCACTTATGATTGGAACTCTAGCAAGCATCCGCAACTACTAAAGATCATTAAGGTAAAACCCAACCATAGCATTAAAGCATCAAGTCCTCTTTATTCCCATACGCAACAACCCCCTTACTCGGGTTTGTGTTTCAGTCACTCACCAACCCACTATAAGCGAATCATGAACGTATTGCAACACCCTACAGCGGGAATCCCTCACGCTTGCGCGACACGGAGGGCACCATAGGACAACACCAAAATAAAACGTACAACTCGTACCAATCTAGATCATCAATCAACCCAAAGACAAAGGATATCTACTCAAAACATCATAGGATGGCAACACATCATTGGATCATAATATGTGGCATAAAGCACCATGTTCAAGTAGGGATTATAGCGGGGTGCGGGAGATTGGACCGCGTAAAAGAGATGAGGATGGTGATGATGGTGGTGATGTTGATGAAGATGATCATCGCGGCGATGATTCCCCTCTCGATGGCACTCCGGTGCCACCAAGAGAGAGGAGGAGAGGTTCTCCCCCTTGTGCTTCCTCCTCCATGGCCTCCCCCCTGGATGGGGATGTTGGGGATCGTAGCAGAAATTTAAAATTTTCTACGCATCACCAAGATCAATCTATGGAGTAATCTAGCACCGAGGGGAAGGGGAGTGCATCTACATACCATTGTAGATTGCTAAGCGGAAGCGTTGCAAGAACGCGGATGAAGGAGTCGTACTCGTAGCGATTCAGATCGCGGTTGATTCCGATCTAAGCGCCGAACCACGGCGCCTCCGCGTTCAACACACGTGCAGCCCGGTGACGTCTCCCACGCCTTGATACAGCAAGGGGAGAAGGAGAAGTTGGGGAAGACTCCGTCCAGCAGCAGCACGACGGCGTGGTGGTGGTGGACGAGCGCCGAACTCCAGCAGGGCATCGCCAAGCACTACGAGAGACGAGGAGGGAGAGAGGTATGGTTGCGCCTGGGAGAGAATAACTCATGTATTGGGCAGCCCCTAGACCTCAACTATATATAGGGGGAGGGGAGGGGGCTGCGCCCCCTCTAGGGTTCCCACCCCAAGGGGTGCGGCAGCCCCAGATCCCATCTAGGGTGGCGGCCAAAGGGGGAGAGGGGGAGGCGCACCTGGGGTGGGCCTTAGGGCCCATCTGCCCTAGGGTTTGCCCCCATCTTCTCTTGAGGCGCCTTGGGCCTTGGTGGGGGGCGCCCCAGCCCACCTAGGGGCTGGTCCCTTCCCACTATTGGCCCACGCAAGCCTCTGGGGCTGGTGGCCCCTCCCGGTGGACCCCCGGACCCTTCCGGTGGTCCCGGTACATTACCGGTGATGCCCGGAACACTTCCGGTGGCCAAATCCTCACTTCCTATATATCAATCTTTACCTCCGGACCATTCCGGAACTCCTCGTGACGTCCGGGATCTCATCCGGGACTCCGAACAACATTCGGTAACCGCGTACATACTTTCCCTATAACCCTAGCGTCATCGAACCTTAAGTGTGTAGACCCTACGGGCTCGGGAACCATGCAGTCATGACCGAGACATATCTCCGGCCAATAACCAACAGCGGGATCTGGATACCCATGTTGGCTCCCACATGTTCCACGATGATCTCATCGGATGAACCACGATGTCAAGGATTCAATCAATCCCGTATACAATTCCCTTTGTCTACCGGTATAGTACTTGCCCGAGATTCGATCGTCGGTATCCCGATACCTTGTTCAATCTCGTTACCGGCAAGTCTCTTTACTCGTTCCGTAACACATCATCCCGTGATCAACTCCTTGGTCACATTGTGCACATTATGATGATGTCCTACCGAGTGGGCCCAGAGATACCTCTCCGTTTACACGGAGTGACAAATCCCAGTCTCGATTCGTGCCAACCCAACAGACACTTTCGGAGATACCTGTAGTGCACCTTTATAGCCACCCAGTTACGTTGTGACGTTTGGTACACCCAAAGCATTCCTACGGTATCCGGGAGTTGCACAATCTCATGGTCTAAGGAAATGATACTTGACATTAGAAAAGCTTTAGCAGACGAACTACACGATCTTGTGCTAGGCTTAGGATTGGGTCTTGTCCATCACATCATTCTCCTAATGATGTGATCCCGTTATCAACGACATCCAATGTCCATGGTCAGGAAACCGTAACCATCTATTGATCAACGAGCTAGTCAACTAGAGGCTTACTAGGGACATGGTGTTGTCTATGTATCCACACATGTATCTGAGTTTCCTATCAATACAATTTTAGCATGGATAATAAACGATTATCATGAACAAGGAAATATAATAATAACCAATTTATTATTGCCTCTAGGGCATATTTCTAACAGTCTCCCACTTGTACTAGAGTCAATAATCTAGTTCACATCGCCATGTGATTAACACTCACAGGTCACATCACCATGTGACTAACATCCAAAGAGTTTACTAGAGTCAATAATCTAGTTCACATCACTATGTGATTAACACTCAATGAGTTCTGGGTTTGATCATGTTATGCTTGTGAGAGAGGTTATAGTCAACGGGTCTGCAACAATCAGATCCGCATGTACTTCGCAAAACTTTATGTCATATCGTAGATGCTGCTACCACGTTCCACTTGGAGCTATTCCAAATGGTTGCTCCATTATACATATCCGGTTTTTCTACTCATAGTCATCCGGATAGGTGTTAAAGCTTGCATCGACGTAACTCTTAACGTCGAACTCTTTATCACCTCCATAACCGAGAAATATTTCCTTATTCCTCTAAGGACAATTTTGACCACTGTCCAGTGATCCACTCCTGGATCACCTTTGTACCCTCTTGCCAGACATGTGGCAAGGCACAAATCAGGTGCGGTACTCAGCATGGCATACCGTATAGAGCCTATGACAAAAGCATAGGGGACGACCTTCGTCCTTCCTCTTTCTTCTGCCGTGATCAAGCTTTGAGTCTTACTCAACTTCACACCTTACAACTCAGGTAAGAACTCCTTCTTTGACTGATCTATTTTGAACTCCTTCAAAATCATGTCAAAGGTGTGTGTTCTTTTGAAAGTATCATCGGGCGTCTTGATCTATCTCTATAGATCTTGATGCCCAATATGTAAGCAGCTTTATCCAGGTCTTCCTTTGAAAATCACTTTTCAAACAACCGTTTATGCTTTCCAGAAATTCTACATCATTTCGGATCAACAATATGTCATCCACATATACTTATCAGAAATGTTGTAGTGCTCCCACTCACTTTCTTGTAAATACAAGTTTCTAGCAAACATTGTATAAACCTAAAAACTTTGATCACTCCATCAATGCATATATTCCGACTCCGAGATGCTTGCTCTAATCCATAGAAGGATCGCTGGAGCCAGCATACCTTTTAGCATCCTTAGGATCGACAAAACCTTTGATTGTATCACATACAACTTTTTCTTACGAAAACTGGTAAGAAAACTTGTTTTGACATCCATCTGTCAGATTTCATAATCGAAAAATACAGCTAATGCTAACATGAATCCGACGGACTTAAGCATCGCTACGGGTGAGAAAATCTCATCGTAGTCAACTCCTTGAACTTGTGAAAAACTCTTTGCCACAAGTCGAGCTTCATAGACGGTAACATCACCGTCCACGTCCGTCTTCTTCTTAAAGATCCATTTATCTCAATGGCTTGCCGATCATCGGGCAAGTCCACCAAAGTCCATACTTTGTTCTGATACATGGATCCTATCTCGGATTTCATGGCTTCTAACCATTTGTCGGAATACGGGCCCACCATCGCTTCTCCATAGCTCGTAGGTTCATTGTTGTCTAACAACATGATATCTAAGACATGATTACCGTACCACTCAGGAGTAGTACATATCCTTGTCGACCTACGAGGTTCGATAGCAACTTGATCCGAAGCTTCATGATCACTATCACTAACTTCCTCTTCAACAGACGTAGGCGCCACAGAAACATCTTTCTGTGTTGCACTACTTTCCGGTTGAAGTAGAGGTTCAACAACCTCATCAAGTTCTATCTTCCTCCCACTCAATTCTTTCGAGAGAAACTCCTTCTCGAGAAAGGACCCGTTCTTGTGACAAACAATTTGCCCTCGGATCTAAGATAGAAGGTATACCCAACTGTCACCTTTGGGTATCCTATGAAGATGTGTTTGTCCGCTTTGGGTTCGAGCTTCTCCGGCTGAAGCCTTAAGCATCGCAGCCCCAAACATTAAGAAACGACAACTTTGGTTTCTTGCCAAACCAATGTTCATATGACGTCGTCTCAACGGACTTAGATGGTGCCCTATCTAAAGTGAATGCAGCTGTCTCTAACGCATAACCTCAAAATGATAGCGGTAGATCGCTAAGAGACATCATAGATCGCACCATATCTCATAAGGTTCGATTACGACGTCCGGACACACCATTTCGCTGTGGTGTTCCAGGTGGCTTCAACTGTGAAACAATTCCACAATGTCTTAAGTGATTGCCAAACTCATAACTCAGAAATTCTCCCTCGATCAGATCGTAGGAATTTGATCTTCTTGTTATGATGGTTCTTAACTTCACTCTGAAATTGCTTGAACTTTTCAAACGTTTCAGACTTGTGCTTCATTAAGTAAATATACCCATATCTACTCAAATCGTCAATGAAGATGAGAAAATAACGATATCCACCACACGCCTTAATTCTCATTGGATCACGCACATCAGCATGTATGATTTCCAACAAGTCACTTGCCCGTTTCATTGTACCTGAAAACGGGATCTTAGTCATCCTGCCCATGAGGCATGGCTCGCATGTGTCAAGCGATTCAAAATCAAGTGACTCCAAACATCCATCAGCATGGAGTTTCTTCATGCATTTTATGCCAAAATGACCTAAGCGGCAGTGTCACAAGAAAGTGGTACTATCATTATTAACTCTACATCTTTTTGGCGTGAACATGTGTATTACCACGACCGAGATTCAATGAACCATTCACATAGGGTGCATGACCATGAAAGGTATTATTCATGTAAACAGAATAACCATTATTTTCTAACTTAAATGAATAACCGTATTGCAATGAACATGATCTAATCATATTCACGCTCAACGTAGACACCTGATAACATTTATCTAGGTCCAATACTAATCCCGAAGGCAGATGGAGCGTGCGATGGTGATCTCATCAACTTTGGAAACACTTCCAACACACATCGTCACCTCGCCCTTAGCCAGTCTCCGTTTAGTCCGTAGCTTTTGCTTCAAGTCACCAATAATAGCAACTGAACCGGTATCCAATACCCAGGTGCTACCAGGAGTACTAGTAAGGTACACATTAATAACACGTATATACTTTGTTGAAGTTGCCAGCCTTCTTATCTACCATGCATTTGGGGTAGTTCCGCTACCAGTGACCGTTCCCCTTACAATAGAAGCACTTAGTCTCGGGTTTGGGTTCAACCTTGGGTTCCTTCATTGGAGCGGCAGCTGGTTTACCATTCATGAAGTTTCCCTTCTAGCCCTTGCCCTTCTTGAAACCAGTGGTCTTGTTAAACCATCAACACTTGATGCTCCTTCTTGATTTCTACTTTTTGCGGTCTTAAGCACCGCGAACAGCTCCGGGATCATCTCCATCCCTTGCATGTCATAGTTCATCACGAAGATCTAGTAGCTTAGTGATAGTGACCAGAGAACTCTATCAATCACTATCTTATCTGGAAGTTTAACTCCCACTTGATTCAAGTGATTGTAGCACCCAGACATTCTGAGCACATGCTCACTAGCTGAGCTATTCTCCTCCATCTTGTAGGCAAGGAACTTGTCAGAGGTCTCATACCTCTCAACACGGGCATGAGCCTGAAATCCCAATTTCAGCTCTTGGAACATCTCATATGTTCTATGGTGTTCAATACGTCATTGGAATCCCGATTCTAAGCCGTAAAGTATGGTGCACTTAACTATCAAGTAGTCATCAAGACGTATCTGTTAGATGTTCATAACATCCACAGACGACGCTGGAGGGGTTGGCACACCGAGCGGTGCATCAAAGACATAAGCCTTCTGTGTAGCAGTGAGGACACTCCTCAGGCAACGGACCTAGTCCGCGTCAATGCTTACAATATCTTTCAACTTAATCTTTCTCTAGGAACGTATTGAACCAGGGAGCTACAACGCGAGCTATTGATCTACAACATATTTGCAAAGACAATTTAGACTATGTTCATGATAATTAAGTTCATCTAATCAAATTATTTAATGAACTCCCACTTAAATAGACATCCCTCTAGTCATCTAAGTGATACATGATCCGAATCGACTAGGCCGTGTCCGATCATCACGTGAGACGGACTAGTCATCATCGGTGAACATCTTCATGTTGATCGTATCTTCTATACGACTCATGTTCGACCTTTCGGTCTTCCGTGTTCCGAGGCCATGTCTGTACATGCTAGGCTCGTCAAGTCAACCTAAGTGTTTCGCATGTGTTCCGAGGCCATGTCTGTACATGCTAGGCTCGTCAACACCCGTTGTATTCGATCTTGTGCTAGGCTTAGGATTGGGTCTTGTCCATCACATCATTCTCCTAATGATGTGATCCCGTTATCAATGACATCCAATGTCCATGGTCAGGAAACCGTAACCATCTATTGATCAACGAGCTAGTCAACTAGAGGCTTACTAGGGACATGGTGTTGTCTATATATCCACACATGTATCTGAGTTTCCTATCAATACAATTTTAGCATGGATAATAAACGATTATCATGAACAAGGAAATATAATAATAACCAATTTATTATTGCCTCTAGGGCATATTTCTAACAGGGGAAAGGTTCTCCCTCTGGTCCTTGGCCTTCATGGCGATGATGGCCTCTCCGGGATAGTCCTCCATGGCCACCGGTGATGATGGCCCCCTCCGGCAGGGTGCCAGAGAGGGCCTAGATTGATTTCTCGTGGCTACAGAGGCTTGCGGCGGCGGAACTTCCGATCTAGGTTTCTTTCTGGAAGTTTGGGTATATATGAGAGGTGTTGGCGTCGAGAACAAGTCAGGGGGGGTCTTCGGGCTGTCCACGAGGCAGGGAGGCGCGCCCCCACCCTCGTGGGCAGCCCGGGACTCTTCTGGCCCAACTCTTTGACTCCTTGGCCTTCTTCTGGTCCAAAAATAAGCTCCATCAAGTTTTAGGTCAATTGGACTCCGTTTGGTTTTCCTTTTCCGCGATACTCTAAAACAAGGAGAAAACAAAAACTGGCACTGGGCTCTAGGTTAATAGGTTAGTCCCAAAAATCATATAAAATAGCATATAAATGCATATAAAACATCCAAGGTTGATAATATAATAGCATGAAGACTTCATTAATTATAGATACGTTGGAGACGTATCACACCACTGGAGCCTGGGAGGAGGACTCCCACCCCCCTCGCCAAACCGCAAGAGCCGCCGAGATGGATCCCGCACGCTCATCACCGTCTCTGATCGGAACCAATCCGTGGCAAAACCACGAGATCGCCGACGCAGATCCGCCTTGGATATGGACTGCACCACGCCATGCCGCCGCGAGAAGCCCGAGCTTCACCCGCCGCCGCCGTCCAGGGCCGCCGCCCCAGGATCCTGACCTGGCCCGCCCGGACCTCCACGGCACCCTCTTCACGCCGCCGCCGCCGGCTCGCCACCAGGCAACCGCGCCGCCGCCCAAGGCCTCCGCCCAGAGCACGCCGTCGTGCCACCATGGATCAGATCGCCGCAGCGCCGTCACGCACGTGGAGGTCCCGCCCCATCCCCTCTGACGCGATCCAGGGAGGAGAGCCTCCGCCACCTCCGTCGGCCCCCGGGCTTAGACCGGCGGCGTCCTCCGGCGGCGGCGGAGGGAAGGGAGGGAGGTGGTGGTGACCCGGGCGGCTAGGGTTTGAAGAGCCGCCCGAGTCGACCGAGACGGGGGCGACGCGGGGGTGTGCTAGAGGACGCATAAATATTTTTTGGCCAGACATCCATCGATTTGCTAGTGCCTTTTTGGCAAATCATGAAGCACTGGAGTAACAACGCCAGATCCGCGCAAAGACATGGGGCCTCTTGATGGCCGTGGCGGTGGTCTTAGGTGGGAAGTCATCCCGCCGATTTGTTAGTGCCTTCTTTACCAAGCATGGAGCACTACCAGATTCGACTGCCGAACAATCCATTATTATCAAGATACTCATTAAAACAGCGCTTCATGTGTGTGGGTGGGTGGGGGGGGGGGGGGGGGGGGGGACTCTTGTCCTCCTTTATTTGTCGGGCTTCGTTGCGACGAACTTGCCTTTATATGCTATATCACTTTCTCCCTGCACACCTTCCCCTCAGGTTTGAAGGAGTTTTAACCACATATCAAACACATCTCTCCTCGTACTATTTCCACATTTTTTGAGGATTCTTTATCAACATGAAGTTTGCTGGCAATATCAAGCATTTTTTTTACCAAAGCCGATAAATGATTTGAACTAGTTGAAAGGCAGTTTAAGCACGGACGCGCTTAAACTTCCTCCCAACGTCAGCATGGAGTGACATGAACGGCATCCCGACTCCTCTGCTTAACCCAACACGGTCGCGGTGATGCTTTCCGCCCCCATGGCTTCTCGCCGTGGCATACTACTCCTTGTTCGATGTGAGTCTCCTAAAATTGGGGTGTGTAAAAAGATTTATTGTTCATGTATTTTTCCGACCCAATTTGTCTTTTTTGCTGAGAGCTACTCGTATGTTCAAATGGTCTAAGAGCGCACCTCATGCACCAAATTATATACCATGCATTTTTTTTGAATTTTTGGAATTTATTTTGAATTTTTTGTGAAATTTTTCTTGACTGGGTGCAGATGTGGCTTCGCTCAAAAATGGATATTCGGATTGTTAATCCATCTTGTACAAGACCATTGGCAGTTGCCTTTGGGGACATGTGCGTTGGTTGGCTTGCGTCGTCAAGATACTACTATTAGAGGGTGTTTGGTTGGCTACATGACGGTTGATAAACTGCATATGGATGAAATCTTTTACTTCGCACGGTGTTTAGTTACTTGACTCACATCAATTCCTTGCATCACACGGTGTTTAAAAACACAAGGGACTAGGCTGTGGAGGAAAGGCCGAATTAGCAGTCTCCACTCGTGCAGACTCATGCAGACCACGAGGTGAGAAAGATTCTCTTATTTTTTGTCCTAGGCTTCATTTGCTGTCCTAGGCTTCATACTCCTCTCATCGCAAGCGGGAAGCCGCTGCTACCAAATGTGTACCAAATGTGCCTGCACACTAGGAAACCACGTGTCAACTACCATGCAGCAGGCAACCAAACAACATGACTACATTATCTTTTGCATTCCTGGATATTTGGCCCAATTCACATACCTTTAGACAACCTTTTTTTGCATGCTCATTTCGATTTTGCGAAAAATTGGTAGGGCTCTTGTTTGTTGTTTGTGGCAAAAATTTGGCATGCTGTTTCCTGGCATGGTGTTTATTTGTCCATATATATGGCCGTATTCGTATCAAAATGATTTCATTGTCGAAGTGGGGAAATCTGCCATGTCTAAACATGGATATTTCCAGTAACTGATCGGACTAGTGAAGCTACAAGATGTTACTCCCCCGTAAAGAAATATAAGAGCGTTTGGATCACTAGATTAGTAATCTAAATGCTCTTATATTTCTTTACAGAGGGAGTACAAACAAATTAAAGCACCAGCAATAATAACAGGTAAAAACAGCAATTAGTTGAAGCATCAGGATAGTACTACTTCAGGGCACGACACATAACATACCCTACATTTCCTGAACAATAAACGTTTCCCTGGACCTTTGGCCCAATACACCAAGTTCAAGTCCAAACCTTTGTGGTTAGTGCCATTGGACCCCCCAAGGGTCAATCCCTGTCTGCAAGGGACTAGACCAACTTTGGAATGGCTGCCAGTCACAATGCACAAAGGAACCTCAGTACTGAATTCCATGATTTCAACCAAAAGATATAACAAGCTTAACGTTCTGTGACGATAAAGTTTGTCGACACTTGAACTGGAATCAAACTAGCAAGTTCATCCCCAGTCATACTTAAAAACGATAGGTGCGACGGAAGTCTTAATTAAGAACCACAGAATACTATCATCACAAGTTCTCAGACTAGACAAAAGGTGCTCAGCAACAAAACAAAGCCTCGGATTCTGCATGTAAGACTTGTCAGTTGGTCACTTTTCACGGCGACGAGCATTCTTCGCTGCTTCTTGGGCTTCCCTGCAACCAAAATATTTTGAACATGAGAATTGTCAGGAATCTGTGTACAGCTTGCCCTGAAGATGTATCATGATAATAAACAGATCAACACTAGGTGGTGTTCTTTCCGCGATTAGTAAATCGCTCCAGCTCAAGAAAAAACAAAACTTAACAGACTTGAATGACCAAATCCATGTAATATTCTTCTAGAGATGGAGACCATCTTCCATGCACACAATTGTCTATCAAGATATCATTTGTTCTTTTACTTAACTTACGAAGCAGGGGATTGCACGTCACCCTACACACCACGAAAACATGGACCAGTTACCTTAAAGCATTTGCAATATCACCACTTGTAGGGTCAAGCTTCAAGCCATCCGCAAAAGCCTCACATGCTCTCTCGTACTTCTACGAGTACACACCATAAGATGATCAGTTATACGATCATGATCACAGATGCTTGAAGAAAACTACTGTGTTCTTTTTACCTTCAATAACATAAGAGCTGCCCCTTCTCGGTAGCAGGCTTTTGGCCAAAGAGGTCGCCCCATTCTGCACATGGTAGCATAAGACAGAGCAGCTCTTCCATTTCCAGCACGCAACGCGCATAGACTAATATTTGCCAATATGGTTGCATACTCATCCGGACTAGAGTCAAATGCCTTGTCTACAAACACATCAATCACATGCAGCTTTTAGCAATACCTAAAAAAAGAGTACTACAAGATAATAAATATATCAATGGGGATGGTGCTCGGATAGTGTTATATATTCTGATCGATATAGAGATCTCTGTACACATGAAACCAGCAAATGTATTGGACAAACAGATACATTTCAATATAGGAACTTCTGTATAACAGTACTGTGTTACCTCAGCCCTTTCAACACAAACTGTTCAACTACCTCGTAATTACTAAGAGGGCAGGACGGCTGGCCTAGATTGCCTATGCCTTGTACTGTGGAACTGAGTATCTAACAGCACATGTTTTTACCAGAAAGAGGTGGCAGTACGTGCACCTTATTTTCGGTGTGAACAAAAATATACTAGTGTGGAACTGTGGACTGAGATCAACAGTTTACAGATATAAAAAAATAACCATCACTCCTTCAGGCAATAAAAATGGGCCCTAGTGACTTACAGAGCTATACATCTCTGATGCCATATAATAGTCCCCTCTCTTAAAGCCTCAGAAGCTTCCCGTTTCACTTCAGTTCTTCTCTTTACGTACATTTCTTTATCCTGATCAGAGAAAAATTGCTGTTAGGATAAATATGTAGAAATATCCTGTAATGTAAACATGAAAAATGTACAAATTTGTAAGTCTCAGCTTATATCACTTAATTAATATATAAGACTAGAAAAATGTGTAAGTCTCAGCCTATATCACTTAATTAATGTACTCCCTCCGTCCCAAAATAAGCAACTCAAGTTTGTACTAGCTTTGTACTAAACTTAGTACAAAGTTGAGACACTTATTTTGGGACGGAGGGAGTATAAGACTAGGAAAACGCTATAACGCTGCTATAGCGTTTAGAGAGATCCTGCGCTTAGAGACTTTGGTCCTAACGGATGAAGTAAAGTTTTAAATAGCGCGCTATAGCGTTTAGAGATGTCCTCTGCTAAGAGTCATAGCCCGCTATTTAAAACTAACTATGGTTGTACTGCAGTGTTGCAGGGTTTATCCGGAGATCAGGACGTATCCTAATTAATGTATAAGACTATAAATTCGTAATAAAAACTGTTGTCCGGAGTTGCAGGGCTGGCACAATATCATCCAAGATAACTTTATTAAGTCTAGCACATTAATAGTTCACCATAAGGTCATACCAAAGACTAGAAGTTTGCTAATGCTTGCCCTGATTCATGCCATGCTTGCCCTGAGCCTTCCCCCAAGGACGATTAAGGCAATCATCAAGATCTGTAGGGGTTTTCTCTGGTGTGGGAAAGAGGAGGCTAACGATGGACAATGTAAGGTGGCTTGGAGGAATGTTTGTGCGCCCAAATGGGCTGGAGGCCTAGGCATACCGGATCTTCACTGGCTCAACTTCGCGCTCCAGGCACGCTGGGCATGGCTACAACGTACGGACAGTTCACGCCCATGGAAAGGCTTTGAGATCAGCATCTCTGAGGAAGCGCGTTCAATCTTTAGAACAGCCACAATCACACATGTGGGAGATGGCAAGGAGGCGCTGTTTTGGGAGGACCGATGGCTCCAAGGTTTTAGGGTCCAAGAGCTGGCTCCAAGAGTATATGCGAGGATCCCGCGGCGCGTTCGGGAAGTCAGAACAGTCCATGATGCTATACAAGGTGGATCCTGGGCACTCGAGGTCGGGCCGGACATAGATGAGGAGACATTGCAGGAAGTCCTCCTCCTTTGGGACAGGACGGCGCCAACCATGCTTACAGTGGATGCACGAGATCGGGTTCGGTGGGCCTGGGAGGATGACGGCAGCTACTCGGCGCGATCGGCGTACGCCTCCAAATTTTGGGGCCTCGAGGTGGCAGCTTATGCGGACATGGCCTGGAAATCTAAGGCCCCTTTACAGTGTAGGTTCTTCAACTGGCTTGCCTCACGGAATAGATGTTGGACCTCGGATCGCTTGGCGCGGTGCGGCCTCCCTCATCAGCCGGCATGTCCCTTCTGCGACCAAGACGTGGAGACGATCAATCACATTCTTGTGTCGTGTGTCCTTGCGAGGTCAGTATGGCATATGGCGCTCGAGGCCCTGCGCAAGCCGTAGTGGATGCCGACGCCGGATGCGGAGTTGATACCCTGGTGCAATTCTTGCACGGCGACAGACATAAAGGCCAAGGATAGCCGCACCATACTATCTCTAGGACTATGGGAACTATGGAAACATCGAAATGCCATCGTCTTCGACGGAGCGACTCCCTCCGCTAAGATCGTGATTGCCAACATGGAGAAAGAAGGTAGAGCGTGGAGTACCGCTGGCCTCCTCAAAGGCGATTTCGCCGCCTTCTTCGGAGGCCTAGCTAGGTTGGTTAGAGAGAGTAGTTAGTTCTCCTGAATTGATACTTCCATGGTGTGGACTCTTGCATGTAACATGATGTAAGAATGCTATGTGGATGGGGCTCTTTCTCCCCACTTCCTTCTCTAATATATGATACGAAAAAGTTTGCTAATAGTGATGCAATGCACGAAAAGTAAAATTTGTGCATGGAATTTTTTGTTTGCACAGTGGAATTTACAACAATCGTGAACTAAACCTATTTGTACTCTAAATGGACAGAACTGCCAAAGAACATAACTAAAGGGTGATGATAAATAACATATGGAACTGCAAGTGAGCACAGAATGAAACACATACCCTCGGCTTCAAACCAAAGTTTTTCACATGAGAAATGATTCCATCAATACTCCAGTCCGGCAGCGTTGAAATAGGAGAAGTTAAAGGGAATAGCATTTCAACCATGTCCCTACTGCCTTTAGAGGCAGCAACTTCAATTGGTGTCCTACCACACTGCAAGAGTAAATAACAAATATAAATACAAAATGTAATTGAAAGATTTCCAAATTAATATTTTGGAATCACAGCCTAAGATCTCAACGAAATGGCTGGATGGACTTCAAGAGGATCACTATGAAGGACAAATGATAGAACAGTCTCGTTCATCCTTCCGAACAAAATTTGTAAGACAAGGGTTACGTCAAGTACACTAACACTAATAACCGAAAGCTTCAACTAATATGTTGTATTGCATAGACTTTTCAAAACACAATAGGATGAAGATGATACAAACACCAAAATATACATGGAAGGGGCAAAAGAAACCTTTGCAGAAGTAACATTTTATGTTTCTTTGACCAGGTATGAAGAAGCTGGAGATTTTTTTTCAATTCCTAATTCAGTAGACAAGAAACATATACATGACATACTCTGCAATTTACAACACAGAAGATTCAAATTTTACAATGTTTCGACATCATCTCTGCTACTATAAAGACACAGCTCTTTGTCTCCCTCCCTCCCTCTCTACACCACCGCTGCCCTTGTCACAGCGAGGTTATGTGGAGTCCACCTGTAATCCCTCCTGCACTGGTGCCGGCCTCCATTGCCTCCTGGCCGCAGAGTCAAAGTTCAGGCGAAGGGGTCCTTGGTAGGACACATGATCCGATCCTCTTCTAAGCGTCTGATGCATTATCCCACACTAAATTATCGAGGCACTGGGACGTGCCAGCAGAAACCTCTAGGTAGTGATGGATTTCAGTGCTGAATTCTTCCATGATTTCAGGTTGCGATTTACATTGATTTATTTACATTCACTGGTATAGCTATATTTTTATCTTATATCCGCATTTTTTTTCTTTTTTCTTTTTAGTTGTGTTGGACATGTTGGAAGGACAGGCCTGGTGCAGTGGTGAAGTACTCCCACTTGTGCCAAGAGGTCCTGGGTTCGACGCGGCCTCTCTGCATTGCAATGTGCGGGGGTAAGGCTTGCCTCATATAATCCCTCTCTAGACCCCACCTGGTGTGGGAGCTTCTAACATTGGGTCCGTCCTTTTTGTGTTGGACGTGTTGGCTGTGTGCATCATGCTATGCGGAGGCCGGCCATTTGCTCAGTGAAGTTGTATCACCTCGATATATCGGTTGAATGAAAATGCCCTTTATTTAAAAAGCTATACTTTTATCATAAATAACTAGATGTAAAGCACCAGTACTAATGTTCTTCGCATGTTTTTTTTAGATTGTTGTAATCTTTGTAAAAGCATGTGCAAGAAAAATGACTGTACATAACTACTCCCTCCGTCCCAAAATAAGTGTCTTTGATTTAGTAAAATTTTAGGGAGTACATCTTATAGCTTGTACACCCTAATTCAGGATATATATGACCTGGGCGCAAGAAACTTTATACCATCAATTCTAATGATACAAGGAAAGTAAACAGTGATGCATATTTTCTTCATATTTGCATCCTTTATAAATTATAATAGGTATTTTGTTTTGACGGGAGCCTTTATATTTCTGTTCTGTTAGGGCGTGAAGCAGGACATGGAGCATCTGTAGATCTATTGAGGTAGTTATTAGGTTCTGACTTCTGATTGTGACCAAAAGCTCAAGTAGGGAAATAACATAATCTATTATGCTGATCTGAGAGTGAAATTATTCAGATGGCGTTTTGGAGGTCCGCTTTACATGGAGGTGAGATATCAAGCATGAGTAAGTGAGAATGTGAGATGGATTGAAGAGATTGAGGAATATTGGCATAAGTTCGCCTATGGCATAATAACTGGCACTTTGCTCTACCATAAGTTCTCTATTTTTACATCTTTTGCTTATGTATTTAGTATTTACAGTACCTATAATACTTAATCCAAGATGCAAGAAGGTACCCTCACAGAATAAGAAGTGAAATAAGGTTACTGAATTCCCCTGACCATGTGTCATCAGGAATTGACCGGAGTGAATGTCAGATGTATAAATACAACCTAACCATTCCATTTTATAATCCCACATAGGTTTGAATCATGTATTTTTCTTCTTCGCAACTGAAAAATGGATTTCGGTTATGCACAGAAGCAGCATCTTCTCTTCTGCTTGCTGCATTGCATACTGCATATATAGTCGTCACAAATGTCTTAAGCCTTGACCTTAACCAATAAAATGTGGGTTATGTGTCACAAAAATTATACCATTAAATTCGTACTATATAAAGAATTTTCCAATGGTATAATCTTTAAGTTACATGACTTGTGTATTATTTCTCTAATTGATGATCAAAGTTAAATCTCGAAAATGTGTATGCCATCTTTTTGTAGCCCAAGGAAGTAGTGTTTTCTCCTCATGCAAGCCTATTCCTGGTGTCAGACGATGTGTGGGTAAGATGATTATCCTAATCTGTCAAGTGTCAAGAGTCTACAGCCTAACATGACCTCGTAGATAAAAAAAATGGAACGATAATGTCGGCTAACTTACAGCATATGCATGAAAAGTAGATGATGACAAGTGAAAACAGCAAAACAGGGAAACAAGTAAAGCTCACTTCATCGGGAATATTGGGGTTAGCACCAGCATCTAGTAAGAACTTCATGATGCCAGGTGAGTCAAACTTCACTGCCAACATCACGTAACTACCACCATCGAAGTCAATAAAATTCAGATCAGCACCAGCCTGTGCAAATGAATAACTATTTGATCATTTGTTTGGGTTAATGCTTTATATGTTATATACACAAAGAAAATGAAGTTGTGCCTACAAAGCTCCATACGAAGAAAGAGTACTGACCTTAACAAGTAGCTTGACACATTCCAACGGCTCTCTAGGCATGGGCCTGATGGCACGGATGGCCCAACTCAATGGGGTATAACCAAGACCGTAAACCTTGTTAGGCTACGAAAAGTGGAAGAATCAATCACTTACACTAGTCGGGGAAAAAGAGCGACCAGTAGAGAAATTAATTTTGAGATACATCAATAGAGAAATAAAGTATACTCGTGGTGTGTTAAATATATTGGTATTTCTGAAGGGAACAGAAAGAAATATATTACATAGAAATTAGACATAACATGTACTTGTTGGCTTCTGGGAAAGTGAGCACGTTTTACTTTAGGATAACTAAATACTGTCCATGATGAATTTTTGTGTTACCAAATACTCCCTCTTAAACTAATATAGGACCATTTAGATCACTAAAAATGGTCCTATATTAGTGTACAGAGGGAGAGTACAATGCAGATCTTTTGTTCAGATGGAGCACAAGATCAGAGGCAACAAGATCTTCCATTCCAGTGCACTCCCAAATAGAATATACAGATGAAGCACGAGTACCACTGGCCACAAGATATTCCGTTCCAGAGTCCTCTTTTTCACCGCAAAGAAGAGAACCAAGAAACTGGTGTCTTACATCGGCATGGTGCTCCAACAAGATCTTAATTATGTCATGGTGTTTAGAAATAGCGGCTGCATGCAATGGCGTCCCTTGTGCAGAATCTAAATCCACATTGATTCCTCTTGAAAGCAGCAGTTCTACTATTTCACAATGTCCTGAAAAACGAGGTTTCAAAAAAGAATGAATGAGATAAGAATATTTCCCAACATTGATTCCAGCTTTCAGTTTTCATTTTGCACTAAAACTTAACTCTGGGCCAGTTTTCAGTTTTGTGATCATGAACTGCCCAGTAACCATTTTGGTTACCACATATCTCATCAAGGACCAGGTTTTCAAAAGTGGACGGATTGGGACTATTCAAATTTTACTTGTCTATCCTTGGAAATAGAAGAAGTCGTCAATTTTGAGCTTATAAGATGATAATCAAAACCTTAGATAACATTAGATACCCAACCTCAAAGTTATTCTCTCCACACACTTGTTAATGTTTCTTCGGCCATCATCCAAATAAAAAATATGGCAAGTATATGGGAGCTTTGTTCGATGGAAATCACATAAAAAAATATGGCATGTACTCCCTCCGTTCCTAAATATAAGTCTTTGTAGAGATTCCACTAGATGGACTACATACGGAGCAAAATGAATGAATCTACACTTAAAATGCATCTATATACATCCGTATGTGGTTCCTAGTGGAATCTCTACAAAGACTTATATTTAGGAACGGAGGAAGTATATGCTAAAATATAAACATCAAGCATCACACAAGCCAAGAGAGGTGTCATAGTAGTCAACTATAACGATCACAAGAGTGAAGGTTGTAGCTCTGTGCGCTGTGATGTGTGTTTCTTGCTTACTTTATTCAAAGAGAGAGAAACTACCAAACAAATGTTAACAAAATACTAATCTTATCAACCAAAAACTAATAACTAGTTTGAAGGAATGGATCCAATTTGGATCAGCTGCCCAGAAATGCGTACTTCTCTCTCAACGATATGGGGCAAAACCAAACAGAGAGAGGCTACCAGACACTAGTAGAAAAAGGGCCATTAGTCTCGGTTCATAAGGGCCTTTAGTCCCGGTTCTCGAACCGGGACTAAAGGGTCATTACTAAAGCCCCCCCCCCCCCCCCGCCCCCTTTTAGTCGCGGTTCTTATACGAACCAGGACTAAAGGCCCTCCACGTGCCCGCTGCCTGGAGCTCCACCTTTAGTCCCGGTTGGTAACACTCCAGCCTGAGCACGCTTAACTTCCGGGTTCTATTCTCTCTGATTTCCAAGTCTGCCCTTGTTGTTTTCCTGACAATAGTAAGATGTCAATCCTATTAACTCTCGGGAGTTTAGCTTGAGCATGAAGTCACATGTTTCACTGTTTGAGTTTGAAACTATTATTCTAAAAAATAATTATTATTTAGTAACACTAATATTTCTTGAGTAAGTAGTTTGACCATAATTTGACCACATTTTGACCACAATTTGACCAAATTTGACCAAAATTCAAAAAAATTAAAATAATTATTTAGTAACACTAATATTCTTGAATAATTATGTAGTAACACTAATACTTCTTGAATAAGTAGTTTGACCATAGTTTGACCAGATTTAACCAAAAAACTGAAATTTGAGCATATCTTTTTTCCCTTTTGGAATTTGAGGATTCTCAAAATTTGCAAACAGGCCGTAGGCTGTCAAAATTGGATGCAGATTTTCGTGCTGAACATTTTGATATATTATACGTTTTTTTCTGACATCGTATGCAAATTTTTGAAGTTTTTATCATTTTCTTTTGCTTTTTACAAAACTGGAAAGGCGATCCACCGCAAGGGGGGTAGAGTTTGAAAATGGGACCTTTAGTCCCGGGACTAAAGGTCTAATCTTTAGTCCCGGTTCGTGTCTCAAACCGGGACTAAAGGGCATCGCACCCTTTAGTCCCGGTTCGTGTCTCAAACCGGGACTAAAGGGCTCATCTGAACCGGGACTAATGCCTTTAGCCGCACGAACCGGGACTAATGGGCTTATCTGGCCCGAACGAAAGCCCTGTTTTCTACTAGTGAGACAAATGTTAACAAATTAATCCAATTTGGATCAGTCGACCCAGAAATGCTTACTTCATCTAACAATGGCAAATTCAAAGTTTATTTTATAACCAGCCGGATAGAACAAAAAAAAAGAATCCTGAGACTAATTTTCACTGACCGAGAATTAGCAAAACCGCCTGGGCAATCTGGAAACACCGGAATGGGTGTGTCTTCAACCAGCTACACCCCTCCATCGCTAGCTTGCTTCGATCTAATCAGGAAGACGCGCGCCTATAGGCTAGCGCCGGCGCCAACGGCTTGGCGATGATGATCCCTGAGAGATAGGCTCTAGCTTGACGTATCGGGGATGAGCAGCCCCTACCCTAACTGCTCCTGCTACTTGAGCCCGCGCCAACGTGTACGCGTGGCCGCTGTAGCAATCACCCTCTGTATTTTTTCACCCCTCCTATCAATGCAATGATACACAATCTTTGCGTATTCATGAAAAAAAAAGAGAATTAGCAAAACCATTACGAAAACGGTTTATCCAGTTATCTCTAAGGCTGATGCGGTGTCTCCTACCACCGGTTAGGATCCCTATGCCTGCTAGCCCACAGCTGTTGGGCCATGTTGGTCGGAGTCTAATGCTGCTTATATCCAGTGATGTGGCTTTCTAAGGCAAAAAATCAAATTGACTAATGTATGCACTGACACGTGATAAATAAGCATACTTGTTGGGAAAGAGAGAGACCTTCCTTTGCAGCGCCATGGAGAGGTGAGTGTAGTTTGCCAGCTAGTGGATCAGCACCATGATCAAGAAGATATCTTGCAGCATCAGCCCTCCCATGCAAGGCAGAAAGGTACAGTGGCGTGTCACCTGCAACAGTCGAAAAATTAAACATGAGGAGCTCAACAAAATCACGCCAATCCTGGCCTCAATACAAAAAGTTGTACACAAGAGAGCCAAACGTGCAAAGAGAAGTGCAGTATCAAATGCCTTTCCATCTGACACATGTTTACTATTTACAAAATTGCACAACGACAGACAGAGGAGACACTTTATATATACAGTCCACAAGAGTAGCGGTTTGCCCATGCAACATATCCAAAGAAAACCGGCGATGTTCGCGGTATGTCTCTGTGCATATATTGGACATGGGAATATTTGAAATCGATCCACTTGTCACTTAATCACAATTTACAAATGCATATATACACCATACAACATGTTACACCAAATTTGAAGCCTAAAATGCGGATTTCACATGGTAGTAAGTAGTAACTAACTAGTAAAGCAGAATCCGCATATTAATACATAAATAGAAGTTGACAATTTACAAATGCATACACCATACAGCATGTAACACCAATTCTGAAGCCTGAAATGCGAATTCCACCATACAGCGTGGGAGTAACTGACAGTAAGCAGAATCAGCATAAATAAAAATACATAAATAGAAGTTGACAGAGCTGCAAGTGACGCGAAGGGAAGCAAGGAAGGGGGCGTCACCTATGAAGTTGAGTTGATTGACATCGAGGCGGAGGTCCTCGACGAGGTACCTGCAGACCTCGACCCGCCCCGCCCCGGCCGCCAGGTGCAGCGCGCGGTCCCCTTGGCCGTCCTCCACCGCCGCCAGGACGGCGCCCTCGCCTTGCCCGGCTGAGCCCATCCACCTCGCCATCTCTTGGCGACGCGAGAATTGGGAGCCAAGTCAGAGTCGGGCACTAATCCGTCAAGCTACTACCATACCATCATCAAACCCTAAGAAGAAAGAGCATGAGGAGGAGGAGGCGGGGTTACTCTTGAGGAGTCGAAGGTTGCCGGCGGCGGCGGCCTGGAGGAGCGCCTCCTCCCGCTGCTGCTTCCCCATCGCCTCCATCTCCATGGCGGTCGAGCAGGCGGCGAGAGGGAGTCGCGAAATTTCGAGAGCGGCAGTGCGCGAGACTGCGGGGCTGTGGAGAAGACGAGGAGACCCGGACGACGGGGAGGGGAGGAGTCCGTGGGCCGAAATGGAATCCTTGGTTGCCTGCTTCACTTGACGCTCACTGCGCCGAAATGTCTGGCGCGACCCTGACCCAGATGCCCAGTTTACTACTCCCTCCATCCCCATAATGTGTAATACTCCCTCTGTGAAGAAATATAAAAATGTTTAGATCACTAAAGTAGTGATCTAAATGTTTTTATATTTGTTTACGGAGGGAGTAGCTTGTAAAAATGTCTTATATTATGAAACAAAGAAAGTATTTTCTTCAAAAAATGTCACCAACAAAAGGTGACCCTAATTTCCATGATCTTAATTATGGAAAAAATGTTGGCCTTCTTTATTACTGTCATTTCTCTCATTTATAAATCTACAATGAGTATGATAAGAAAAATGTCGTGTGATCTACAAAGTAAAATTGCCATGGTAAACTTCAAAAACTGTCATCCTCTAAATAAGAAATATTTTATCTGGATAAGCCCGAAATTAGAGTCTATTGTTTCGTTTTAAAAAATAAAATAAAAAATCACACACAGGAATTGCCTTGGCCAATAAAAGAAAAAAATCCATGCCATTAATAATAAAAATATCATCCTCTTATACTAATAAAAATGCCATCCTCTCAGAATTTAAAACAGCATCCTCTCAATAATAAGGATGGGTCTAGCGGGTGGCAGTTGGCCTGTTAGCACTCCGCGGTGGCCGGCCGAAAAAAGAAATATTTTGTCTTCCTAATCCATATTAGGAAAAGTGAATAGATGTGGACATGTGTGAACATGATAAACTATTGCAAAGTACCCACATAAATAAACGTGAACGCATTTAATTCGTGTTTCCAAATTTTTAAAAAACCATAACTTCCAAACCACGCATCAAAATTAAGATCCGTTTTCACTATTGGAACCCTCGCGGCGTGCTCTTCGAAACTAGATCCCGCATGGGTATGTTTCGACGAATTTTTGTGTGTGCAATTTTGTCCTTGTTTTGTGCAACTGTCTAGCCGTCGATGTGCAACTACTTGATAGGGATGTGCAACTTTTCTCCTACACCATAGACGTGCAGTTTTCAATTATGGTACCTACCTCCACACCCAAACTACCTCCTTCTAGCGAGATGTGCAGCTTCATCTGTTGCCCATGCCAACTGCATAGTAGTTGCAACACCCCCTCCCCCTGGATGTGCTTCACTGTTTACTGCATCAGCCAACAGCCTAACAGTGATTGTGCAACTTCGGATACTGCCACGGTCAACTGTCTAACAGTGATATGCAACTTTCTCTCGTACCCCCATGGATGTGTAGTTTCCCTGCTAGCACCCGGCCCAAACCACCCCTGCTAGTGAGATTTGCAACTTTAGCACTGTTTATATGCAACTTTTCACTACCCTCATGAATGCCAAATTTTCACCATTCAACTGTCTCTGCCCGTGAGATGTGCAACTTCGTATGTTGCCCTGGCCAACTACCTAGCAGACTATGTGCAACTCTGTTTGTCGCCCCCGCCAACTGAAAATACATGTCCACAAATAGGGAGGGGATGGAGTTGCACATTGACTAATAGGCAGTTGGCTTGAGCAATAGACTAAGTTGCACATATCGCTTTGCAGGGGGAGATGAGGGTAGGGTGTGCCAACACTTAAAAAATGCACATCTACTACTAGGTAGTTGGTCGGGACGGTAGAGTAGTTGCACATCAAAGTTGTCATGGTTGCTAGATTGCAATCTCATAGGAAGTTGGATCATGCAGATCCAAAAGTTGGTTTTCGAAAAAGTTGCATGATGTCGTACTAAAGTTGTACAACACTGTACTAAAGTTGCACCATACAACACCAAAGTTGGCATCGAAAAAATTTCGTCAAAACATACTCACGCGGGATCTAGTTTCGAAGATCTCGTCACGAGGAATCCAATGATGAAGACGGATCTGAATTCCGACGTGTGGTTTGAAAGATATGACTTTTTAAAAGTTTGAAACCAGAAATAAATACACGTGGATATGTTGTTTTCGGAATGAAGTAATCAGTGTGAACACATTTAATGCTAACAGCCACATGCACTACGAGACAAAAAAAATTAACATCCGACTTTTTAGATTTTAGGCAATAATAAATATGTCATCCTCTCAACAATAAAAAATTAAATCCTCTTAATAATAAAAATGACAAGTTATTAATACTAAAAATGTCATATTGTAAATAATAAACTGCCACGTGATAAAGTGAATAACAATTCCAAAATATTGCCATGGACTAGTAAAAAATGGCACATGGCCAAAAAAATAGGACTTTGACCTTTCAAATAGAAGCAATGAAAAATCTGGTTTTCTGGATATTACTTGGTCAAATTTTCAAATGAGAAATTGAATTAAAACACAAAATAGCTTCAAAGATACATATAGCGTCCTAAACTCAAGATTTCACAAACCCCCGCTTTGAACCCTCCTCACCCACATCGGTTCGTGGATTTTTTAGATAGAAAGAGAGCCTTTGCTTGGAAACGGGTTACAGTGAATGACTCTAGCTTATCTACGTGGCGTCGGCCCTGCACCAAGATCCACGCAATGTCAGGGAAGGTGTTCGCTAAGATTGGCTCCCAGCGAATGTTCGCTAGATATCATTTCCGTTCATATTTTAATTTTTTTTCCTCACAAGTGTTGCAATCAAATACTTACACTGGAAAAGGAAAAATGTATTTTAGATACTTTTTGTGTTAATTTTTTTTATCATCTAGTATAAGAGCATCTCCACTAGCGCCCCAGGGTGCCTCCCCAGGCCACTTTTTGGGCGCTGGTGGGCAAAAAAGCCCCACTTGGCCCCCCAGGACCTCACTTTTCGTCGGATTTTGACGAAAAACACCGCCGGCGAGCGCAGCCCACACCCAGGCTATCGGGGGGCGTCTGGGAGCACCGGCGCTTTTGCTTAACCAATCTCTTTCCCCCACGTCAGCCACCCACCCCCTCTCACTCTCCTCTCCTCCTCTCTCTCCTCTCTTTTCTTTTTCCTTCTGCCCACCCCCTTCTCTCTCCTCTCAGCTAGCCGCACATCGACGGGGGCGGAGGCCATGGAGACGGCGGGCCGAGGACCAGGAGGGCGGCAGTCGACGGGGGCGGAGGCCGGGTGGGCCTGGTCGTGGGCGTGCTGCGCCGTGGCAGCGTGCGTGGCGGCAGTGGGGCTGGCGGGCGCCGGCGTGCTGGTGTGGTGTGCGGTGGCGTTCCACCCGGCACGGGAGCAGCTCTGGATGGTGCCCGTCGGGCTCGTCCTCCTCGGCACGCCGCTAGTCGCCTGGCTCTCCCTCTTCGCCTCCGGCGCATGCCGCCGCCTCGGGACCAGCCTCCTCTGCACGCCGAGCTGCACGGGGAGGAGCCGTGGCCGGAGCTCGCACTCGCCGCGCGTGGCCGGGGCGGAGCTCGCCCGCGCCCGCCTGTGCGTGGCCGGGGCGGCCCGCACCCACGCCCGCCTGTGCGTGGCGGAGCTCGGCCGCGCCCGTCCGCCTGGGAGCTGCCCTACTCGGGGTCGCGGACGACGTCTCCGTCAAGGCCGAAGCTGACCGCAACAAGGCCGGCGCTTCGCGTGCCTGGCGCGGAGCTCGCGCTCGCGCGGCCGGAGCGAGCACGCATGGCCGGCGCGGAGCGGAGAGCGCGCATGGCCGTGGCGGAGCTGGCTCGCGTGGAGGAGGGAGCTGGACGGAGGGCTGGTGGTGCGTGGCGGACGGTGGCGGGCGTCTTCGATGGTGCTGGAGACGGTGTCGAGCTGCAGGGTGCCGCCACGGAGCTGGACGAAGGGCACGAGGACGGAGGGCTGGTGGTGCGTGGCGGACGGTGGCGGGCGTCTTCGATGGTGCTGGAGACGGTGTCGAGCTGCAGGGTGCCGCCACGGAGCTGGACGGAGGGCACGAGGACGGAGGGCTGGTGGTGCGTGGTGGACGGTGGCGGGCGTCTTCGATGGTGCTGGAGACGGTGTCGAGCTGCAGGGTGCCGCGACGCGTCCTCAGAATGCGTCTTGGGTGAGGCGACGGCTGGGAAAATTTGTCTCCCGAAGCCTAAATTTCCGCCGGCGCGACCCCAAGCCGCGAAAAAAGGACCTCCTGGGAGCGCCAACGCGTGGAGATGCTCTAAGGAACACCAGAAGTAACAATTTGTTGAAGTCCTCATGCTCTTATGTACTACTCATTATTATTTTCGAATGCCAAAGTAACAAGAACAATTCCATCCATGCATTGGACTATACAGAAAATGGGATCGATAAAATGATAATTCATTCCACGAACTTTTATTGAAGAAATATACATGTTCTTTAAGCGGCTACAACAGTCAGGGACAAAATGATGGAAATAGTACAAGATCGAAGGTACAGTACAAGATCAAAATGACGAAAGTACTGAGTGTACAACAACGTGACAATTCTACATTAATCTCAACCAAAGACTGTTACCGAAACCTATCGTCGTCCAAAATTACACTCCTTTCGCAAGCCCTGTGGCTGAATCAATCAAGGCATGGCTCTCATCGGTGAGAACTTTTGGGCCGGCCCCAGGCCTGCTACAGATGAAGTAGCTAACATCACCTTTGAATTTTTGGTTTGGAGCTTTCATCTCCGGAGGCGCTGGAAGGGCCTCGACATCGGCTATGGATTGCAAACCAGCATCGCTTAGGATCGATTTATCGCCGAGCATATAGCTGCCATGATCATGTTTGTCAGATGTTCACATGTTTGTAGTATACCTAGAAACAAATAAATACTAGGTTTTAATCTTGATAATATCAGACACACCTGTCCAAGTCATTCTCCTGTGGGGGGAAAGTGTATAAAAGCCTCTGAAGGAGAAGGGTGCCAGTTTTGCGGTTCCGTGCTATTAAGACAGCGTTAGGCCCAGCATCAAATGTGTAGGCAACCTGCAATTACAAGAAATCAAATTTCAAATTTAGAAGTCTTACACACAAGAGTTGGTTTCGGTATCAGATCAATCAAACCATCCAGTACCAATGATTTGTCGTTTAGGTGAAATGCATACCAGACAAAGACAAATAAAATAAAAATAATACTGCCAAGATTGCAATGAAGTTTTATCGTTTGATGAAGGAAATACAATAAGATATTTATCATGCATTCTTTTCATAACTCAAACTTTAGATGCTATTTAATAGATATAACACCTATAGAACAATAGAAGTATTTTAAAAGTCTGCAGCTCCAGAACTATTACTAGTAGTAATAGTTCATGTAGTAAGGAAGGACTCTAAAAAATATGTTCCATAAAAATCAAGGGTTCAAACTTCAAAGCATAAGCATGACTCATATATTCGCTATTTTTCAGAAACATGCAATGATTTTACCAAGGTTCACACCTTATAAATTAGGATAAATTACTCCAACAAGTGATGCTACTAATACATGTTTGGTCCAGTGCAGTAAACACTGCTTGTACTGCCATGTCATAATTAAGTTTAGCCCGCCTTGATGGATACCAGAACTATATTTAAGATCCCTAGGCAGCAGACACAGTTCAGAGAATTGAAAAGGTAGCACGTGTTAAACAGGAACAGAATATACCTGTGGTGTTCCTTCTGAGTGATTCCACTTTTCCACAAGGCTAATTATCCTGCAGTTGGTTGAGAGAGCAATTCTTAACTCTGGAATTTCAGTAGGAACAGATCCTCAAAATCAGGACTGCGGAAAAAACTACCTGTGTGATGTGTCGTTCATGTAGAAGATGGGAGGACTCGTGTCCAAACATACAGCATGAAACTGGTTGCTATCGGCACAAGTTAACCTGGCGAAGGATTCAAAATCACGATTCTTGATAGCATCTTCCATTTTCAATATCCGACTTGGCACTACAGTCTGGAATACAACAAACAGTGCAGTGCACAGTGAGTGCAAGAAACAGTAAAGTGCAGCTAAAGAGATTGATCAGTATAATTTCCAAAACACTTCGGTTTTTTTTTTTCAAAACCACAAAACCTGACGGTCCACAGAACAGGAGGGATAAAATTACATTTCAGATTTCAAATTGCAGCTTCATGACGATTCTTATAAGAATAAATGTACATCATGTGAACTGTTAAAAACATTTCAAGTTAAAGATGAAAATGCATTCACCTGGGCCCTGTACTGCAAGAGGGGGCTTGTTTCGACAGTGTCTCGCATCCCACTGGTGCTACTGGTTTCCTTCTGCTTTGAACTGACCTAATTCCACAAAGCAACATAATAAGAAAAAAAGTTGGGACAAAAATGGGAAAATGGTGTCACTAGCTACTTGAGATTTGGTGTAAATGAAACCATGACTCGATGAGCAATTTCCAATGATAAATATATGAAACAGATCATGTTATATAACAGATATCACATTGACATACCACTGCTATGATTATAACAAGATCATCCCAATGTGACTCGTCAACAAGCTGTACTGCCATGCTGTCACTTCCGTCGTCATTCTACAAGTATAAAGTCAAACTTAATCGTTTTCCAACAGAAAAGCATGCATTTTAAAAAAATACAATTTCTCTGCCATAACCAAGAGACAACTTACTTTTCCCATACACCATTTCACAAATCCACCATATATACTGCGGCATGCACTTCCAGACCCCTGCCTGCACTGAAATTTGTCAGCCAAGAGAAGCATATAAGGAAAGCAAAGACATAAATCCACTAGCTTATCATTTTTTTAGATGAAAGGCCTTGGCCCAGCTTTTCCATTCAAAGCTTAAAGTTCGGTACAAAGTATTAGAAGGGTAAAAGAAGGGTGCCTGGTTTACAAAGTTGCTCAACACCCATAAGGAGAAATCAACTAGATTTCCCAAAAAATGATCAAGCAGCTAGCTTATCATTTAACAAAATGAGGTACTCCATTGTTGCGCCATACATCAAGCAAACGGGATAGAGCACAGACAGGGTGTCGCTCCATAATGTATCAGTACAGACCTTGCTATTGAAGAAAGTTCTCCGTAATCTTCATTCACATTCATTAGCTTTCCCAGGGTGAAAACTGCAAGTATTCAAATGAGTAATTATGTGCTGTGCTATTGGCATGAAAGCAAGACTGCGCTTAGCATGTTTATGATCAAAATAGTCATTTTGTGTTGGATAGCACTATCAAACTTCAAGACACAAAATAAAGTAATCTATATTTGTACAAAACAAGCATGCAGAGAAGTGTTAGACAATCAGGACAAAACAAGACCTGGGACCAGATATTAGCAGTATATCATGGAACTTGTTAGGACCAGCCATTTCTAAGTCTGGCAGAATTATTGCAAAGATTAACCAGCAGACCACTACCAAGAAACATATTTTCTACTTATTATGTTTTGGTGCCTCTATACAACCAAATAAAGAACAAATTGCAGATAAATAGGACAGCCTTAACAGCAGGATTCAGGGCAGTATAGGCAGTTGGATAACCATAACATTTCCCTAATATTATGAATAGCACACAAAGGTGTATCTGGAAGGTAGAAACCTCTCGATAGGAGCACAGTCCACTTCTAGCTAGAAATGCATCTACCCCCATAAAAAATTAATGTTGGCAAGAGAATAAGAAACCCCTCTGCTACTAAACACAACTCGGGTGCGTGTAGAACAGCAGAAAACAAAAGGAAATCAAAGCCTGACACGAAATATTCACAATTTTGGTTATACATATGTTTTCCTGACTTATAACAGTGGCATCTGAACTAGGAGAATTACCAAGACAAGCAAGGCCAGCGGCCGAAGAGGCCAAACCGGCAGCGGTTGGGAAGTTGTTGTAGGATGCTATGTGGACATGCAACTTTTCCCAGTCCTCTTTCTTGATCTTGATCCCCTTTTTCTCGTCCTCGACATCACGAGCCCGCTTCCGTATCTCCCTCAGGCAGCTCTGGAATCTCCCGCCCGACAACGCGATCTCCTGCCCAATTCCAAATCAAAAGGATGATTGAATCAGAATCACACTACCATCTGAACAGACAGCAATTCCATTATTCCGGCCAAAGCATTGCTATAGAATCATCTTGCACCGGCCACTAGAGTCAATGCCCAATATCGCAGCATGAGCAGGGCAACAATACAGTAAGTACTTCAGAGCTAGTGCAGACAATAAAAACAGAAGTGTGCCTTTTGGCCCTTCTTTACAAGGCAATTTTTCAGGGCTCCGCCAACTGCCTTTGCAAATGCAGCGGGCTATCTCAAACAGGTCCCGATCCAGATCTAAGCAGGGACAGCCAATCTGTCAACACTAACCGAATCATCGTGTTATGCCAAAAACACGAGACAGAAATTCGTTCAAGCTTGAAATCTAACGGATTCCCCGACACTCGGCGGAGCAGAGGATTCGATAGCATCCACCCTAGAACAAACATCTCGGGGGCGGGGGCGGCGGCGGCGATGGGGGGAAGGGAGCGTGGGGCGAAAAGGAAAGAAAAGAATAGAAGAGTCGAGGCAGGGGGGAGGGGGAGTTCACCTTGCCGTTGAGCCACATGCGGTCGGATGGGAATGAGGGGCTGGCAGCGACGGTGGTGGTGGCGGAGAGGTGGTCGGGATCGAGGGTGACGCTGATGCTGTCGTTGACGGGGAGGATGAGCGCCTCGTCCCGCTTCCCCCAGTACTTGATCACCGCGATGTTGGTCGGCGACCGCCCCGTGGCCATCAGCACCCACTGCGGCTCCGTCGCCCCCATCGGATCTGATCAGGTCCCGCCGACGCCGAGCCTGGGGTTTCGCCGCAGGGAGAGGGCGAGCGTCGGCGTCCGGCGGAGACTACGAGGAGAGGATGGGGAGGGGGAGTGAAGTTGGGAGGAAAGCTGCTGGCTGGCGGCCGCAGGCCGCAGTAATGACTGTATTTTCGTGCACACCCTCCGTATCATTATTAATATAACTGTATTTTCGTGCACACCCTCTGTATCATTATTAATATGACTGTATTTTCGTGCACACCCAGCTGTCGGCCTCTCCACGTACAGTCCACTTCAGATGCATGTCGGTCGTTGGCCACGTTGACCAGGCCGCGCCGAGAGCACCAGGACGGTGGACGACGGCGAGGCCTAGGAAGGAAACGACACGGAGGCCGGGAAGACTCGGCAGTTGTTTCTCACGCGAAGGGGAGTACGACTGTACGAGGGTTTACTGGTTCGTCCGCCGTTGCCGGAGAATAACAGCAGGTGTGGGTGAGTAGAGGGATGGCTAGGCCAGCGATGGGAGTACGGTGGGGCGGTGAGGCCTGCGCGGCAGCAGAGCCGGCCGCGGGGAGGAGGGAGCAGGCAGTCCCGCCGGCGCTTGTTTGAGCGGCTAGAGCAGGAAGAGCAGAGATTGAAGAAGCACGACGGCCGTTGGATGGACATCCAACAGTCAGTGCTTGTGCGTCAACCTTTTTTAGGAAAGCCTCAAATCTGTGAAAAACAACATACAGCCCATCTGCCATTATTTCTAATAATTTACAGCCCATTTGCTAATTATTAAGGTTTTTTGGAGCCCATATTCTTTTTGTTAGCATTACAGGCCATATTGTGGCCACGGTTAAAAAATTATACGAAATTTTGCATATTTCGGTGCGGTCCGAACTGTTTTTAATCCTGAAATTTCGACTCACATTCAAACTGATTTTAAAAATAAATGTATATCAATATAAAATCCAACAAATTCTACACGCATAAAAATTAATGTAATTTAAAATCTCGAAATGAAAAAAAAGATATTTGAAACTAATTGCCGGTTTGATGTGTTTTAAAAATGTACAGCCCATTTCTCATTACTGATGGACCATTTTCTCGGCCAGCCGAATGAAAGCTCTCCTCGTCTTGAAAGATTTGCAGCCCAACAGGCCTGACAAAGCGACTTACTTGGCAAATCACAAAAAAACTGGGTTGTGGCCGTGGACCCAGCTGTCAGCCTCTCCATGTACAATACTCTTATGATGGAATATCGTTGACCACGTTGACCACGCCGTGCCGAGAGCACCAAGGCGGTGGACGACGGCAAGGCCTAGGAAGGGGACGACGCGGAGCCGGGGAAGACGCGGCAGTGGATGCCCACGCGGAGAGGAGTACGAGGGTTCACTGGTTCGGCTGCGGTGTGAGGCTGCCGTCGCCGCAGGGCCTGGCTAGCGGTGGGAGTAGTAGGGGGCGATGAGGCCTCAACGGCAGCACAGCCGGCCACTGGAGGCAGGAGCAGGCGGTCTCCCCGGCGCTGGTTTGGGCGGCTGGTGCAAGAAGAGCAGCGATTGAAGAAGCAGCAGGACCATTCGATTCAAATCCAACGGTTACTGCTGCTAGAATCGTTTGTTGACTAAGTTGACAAGCCCTGTGTACGCGTCAACTTAGTAGGCCCACAGGTCAGCCTCCCAACCGGTGCGCCCCAGATGTCAGTGGGAGGAATCATTTTTTTCGCGTAATAAGGAGGGAGTTGATTGCGTGCGGCCAGGCCAGCGGATGGAGTAGGGTGGGCCGGGGAAGCCTGCGCGGCATCACAGCGGGCCACAAGAGGAGGGAGCAGGCAGTCCCGCCGGCGCTAGTTTAGGCGGCTGGAGCAGGAAGATCAGAGATTGAAGAAGCACGTCGGCCGTTGGATGGACATCCAACAATCACTGCTGCTAGAATCGTGTGTTCATTGACAAAGCCTTGCGTAAACAAGTCAGCCTCGAAATATGTGGCGTGTACAACCCATTTGCTATTATTTTTATAATTTTTACTCATTTTCTAATTCATATGGAATTTATTGCAGCCCGTTTTCCATTTTTAGAATTGCTGGCCATTTTCTCGTCAGTACCAGGGTCAAAAAATTAACTAAATATGTGGGAAATTTTGAAAATTCGCAAATTTTTGCTGGGGAACGAAATATTCTTAATCCAAAAATTAATGGCCATACTAAAACAAATTTAAAAATAAATTAGTACTATGTCATGTTAAATCCAATGAAATACGTATAAGATATCAGTGAAGAACAAAAACAAAAAAAGAAACTTATATCTCATTTGCTATAAATTTTTTGGAATTTCCAACCCCTTTTGATATTACTTTTAACAGACATTGACCATACTCTTAAGCCAGGCCGGAATGCATCTCTCCTCATCTTGAAAGATTTGCAGCCCAGTAATTCGGGGAAAACAAATAGGCCTAGCTTGGGTATTCTTCAAAAAGAAATACTGGGCTACCTATTTTCCCAAAGAACTGGTGCATGAGCATTTAGCTTTATTCATTTATTTACTTATTTATGTTTAGGGGACCATGAGCATGTACCTGGGCCGGATTCATGTGAGAGCCTCCCTTCCAGTTAATTATGGGCTTCTCTATTGGGCCTTCATCAATGGGCTGCATGTTATCAACAAGTGGAAAATGTGTTCCGTACGAAAAATAGTATGCGCTACGTACGGTACGGGGCACTAAAGGATCGAACCGTGGAACGACTTCCAAAACATTGTGTTTGTCGTTCTAACAACACATTTATTCAACCAACAGACAAAATATACTACTGATTGTACATTGAAAACAGCAGCAGCAGCAACCAGGGCTGGGGGTGCAACAGAAGCAGTAAGCAGGCCAGAAGAGTGAAGACGCAGCTCTCTCTTCCAAACCAAACATCAGCCATCATTACAAAAGGGCTACCAAAAAAGAACAAGTGTATGCATCAAACTAAATAAAGATCCTACTACACCAAGTGTACGCATCTAACTAACTGGCCCAGTTAGACGTTACTATTTATTAAGCTGTGAAGATTGGCTGACGGCTTGAACCAGATGGGTGCCTGACGGGGAAAACTCCAGCCAGCAGGTCGAAGTCTGATACTTGCGACCCTCTCTCCTACTTTGGGCTGCAGAGCGTGGCGGCACATATCAGGGTATGGTGCATGCAGAGACGCATGATACGCTGTGTACACACAGTTTTGCCTGATGAACGAAACCGCGCTGCCATCATGATCCTTGCCGTCGGTTATCTCCTGGTTAATCGGATAATTCAGTCTGACAAACAGAGAGCGTGTACCAAGGCTACTTACCAGCCTCCAGTCAAAAATTCCTGAAGGCCTAGAGAAGCTGGGATCCTGCTCAAAGACCTTGCAGTGACTGTGATTGTATTCCGCGAAACAACACGTCCGGTACGTGCGAACGATCATCAATCTTTCGCCGTCGTCTGATCGAGCCAGGAACCACCTGCAACTGCCATGCCGCTTTTCTTTGAAAGGTTCTGGGATTAGGAAGGGTAGGGACACCAGGCGGCCTACAACATCATATGAAGTTGGAGTCAAATAAAAAAGGGCTCTTCATTTAGTCAATCTTAAGAACAACATGTTATGAGCATGAATATTTTTTCAGCAAATGTTGACAGTAATATAAGCAAGCCATCATGATATCATAGGAAAGTAACATACTGCTGTAACATGTTGAGCAAATCAAACTTGGTATCATGTTGGCTACTGTAAGATTCCGAGTATTCTGGGCCGCGGTGCCAAAGCAGTGCAGTGTTAATCGAAGGAAGGGGGATCAATCGCCGGGTGTAGGCCGGGTGTAGACCTCCACGAGCATCCAGCTGCCACGACCGTCGACGAGCACCATCCAAGACGTGTTCATGCCGACCCAGTACATACCGTTAATGTAGTTGAGGCTGACGGGGATCGGATCGCAGTCAAGGGGGTTGATGCTCGCCACCCTACGATCGTTATGCTGTGTGACACGCCGTTTCTGAAGATCAGGCGGCATCAGCAAGCAAGGAGCTGGCTTAAAAAGCTCCGGCCTGAGGGCTTTGAGTAAACGGTATAGCCCCGACGAGCACGCGGCGAGCGGCATGGTACTGAGATTGTCCACACGCGAAACAATGAGCTTGATTACCTCTGTGGGGAGCGAATTCCAGCCACTCTTTCGGCGGATGCTGCTCGGTTCTGCCATTGTTAGCAGGGATGGAAGATTGGACGAGATTATGTGCGGACAAAGATGGAGAAGCGAATATGTGTTGCGGGAAGTGGACAGGTGATGATGACTACAGCACGCCGCTTGACTTACGAGACACATACCAGCAGCGTAGGGTCATGTCGATGCCAGACAACTTGCTTGATTGATCACAGTACTGGTACTTCCTACAGTGCTATGCCCTAACTTGCTTGAGTAGAGTAGTAGAGTAGGACTCTGCTCTACTACTAGCACCAGAGGAGCAGTATATTCTAATCTAAAATAGTTACAAACTTCAATGCCCGAGCGTGGAACGACTACGAACCGTGCTCAAAGACCGTTTCTTCGTGGTGTTTGGACATGGGCGACAACCTCAACGCCAACGGTGCTGCTCCCGTTGCACCGTATGTGTTTCTGTCCTTCCTGTTCGAAATCGTGGTAGAATTCATGTTTCTACTCTGTATCCTACTACTATGCTAGTCCACATGATTAGTTTCATCTCTGTTATAGCCTTCATGATTTATTTTGTGCTTATTCGGATTAAATCTCGTAGTAACTTGCTCATATATTCAACTGGCACAACGTCCCCTACAGCCACTCCCATTTCATGGACGGCCTCGTCGATGCCTCCAAGGAGCCCTTCGTCCACTGCTATGAGTGCCCGATGCCGTTTTGTGGCTCGCCGGCGGACATGGTGCATCACCTCACGGATGCGTGCAGCGGTCACTGCTGGCCCTTGGCGGAGAACATCAAGTACGAGGCGTGCTACCCGTTCACCATGCCGGAGTCGCTGCAGGATCACCGCCGCCTGCTAGTCTCGGAGGAGGACGGCAGCGTCTTCCTCTTGATCGTGGGCACCGGCGAGGCCCGCGCAGGCCGCCGCCCTGTCTTTGTAATGTGCGTCAGGGGCAACGCTGCTGACACTGACACGAGTCCGATGTACGGGTGCGTGGTCAGTGTTACTACCCCTCCGGGTCGCGTGGGCGGCGACACCGGCCTCATCGAACAGACTTGGACTCTGGGGAGTTGGGACTATCCTGCCAATGTGGACTTGGAAAACCCATGGCCTCCTTTACCCGCCGACGCGGTGCACGGGGACTCCAAGGAGGTTCACCTGGAAGTACGCATTATCAAGTTAAATGTTGATCATTAGTCTTCGCTCAATGTAATCCGCTGTCTAAGCATGTGGAGACTTCCATGCAGGATCTTGCTCTATTGGAGTATCGCGCATGAATAAAAGTGTATCCGTTTATGGTTTAGTCTAGAATCTTCCATGTATGAATTTTTACTACAGTACTGGTGAAAGACTTACGATGAACCATTTCTTACATCTCCTCTGCCCGCTTGCAAGTCATTCTGATTTAATCCCTCCGTCTAGGTGTATAAGGGCATGGTTAATATTACTTAATAGTATAGCCAACTATTGACTATAAGAAAGTGCCATGTCATCTGTAGCCAACATGTATAACAATTGATACTCAAAAACTAATTCTTAAAGATCATTTCTTGCAAAGCACAATAAGTGTTATTTCTTCACACGTTTTGGATGCATGTTGAATAGTTGAACGCTTTTGTTTGCAAAAGATACCTTTTTATCTATTTCACCCGGATGTTTGTGAGCTCTAGAGATGAAATAATATCCGAAGAAACCTATCGATACCCGTTACACATGAGATGACCCCCACATCCTTTGTCAAAATAAACAACTCCCCGATCAATGCATTTCACTCTTCGGTGCAACGCACGGGCACCTTACTACTATAGATTAGTACGACCAAAAATTGAACATTATATATAGTACGATAAATACTGATGCATGTCACCTAAAATTATATCATTCAAAACTATGTTCAAATACGAATCCAACGATATAGTTTTTGTTGACATGCACTAACATTTTGTCAGTTAAATCTTCAGTCAAATTCAATGGGGGACTAATAAACCACGACCGATGTAGTACAAGTGTAGAGGGCGGCGCTGCACGGGAGTCTCACCTCTCACCCCGCTCGTGGCGCGGCAGTAAAGCCGTCATATCACAAAACCCAACCACTCCCAGTAATAAGTGACCTGGTAAAATAAACGGACAAGCAACCATCACATCCCTCCGTCTTTTTGCATTTCATCTCTCTGCATTTACTTTCTCCGGTTCATCTCGCACACTCGATCCCTAGCTACTACTCCTAGGGCCAGTTCTTTTGGCGGCTTCCCCAGCTTTTCCCACAAGACTAGTCACAGTGGAGATTAACAATAAGGCGCCTCACTCATTTATTTGGGCTTCTAAACTACTACTCCGTCCTGGTTTATTCCTCACCATTGTAATTTGTGCTAAATTTTGACCAAAGATTTAACTGGTTTATTCCTCACCATTGTAATCCCTCCGTCTAGGTGTGTAACTCATCTTACGAAAACCAAATAATCCCAAAACACTTAGGCGCGGTGCATTAACTTCTACCTCGTTTCTTGTTCTTGACATATCAACTAATAAGAGATAAAGAGTGTGCATGCTTTTAATGACTTGAGATATCAAACACGACATGCAGTGGTTAGTTCATTGCATGTAATACTATTAATTAGCAAATAAACATTAACGTTTCTCGTTTTCTCCTCCTCCTTGGTCACGGTGCACAGCCTAAGATGACTTACTCACCTAGATGGATGGAGTAGTGCATGTGACATGCACTAACATTTCATTAGTTAAATTTATGATCAAAATTTGACACAGATTACAATGGGGACCAATAAACCAGGACGGAGGTAGTACTTAGAGCATGGTTAATAGTATAGCCAGCTACTGGCTATAAGCCAGTGCCATGTCATCTACAGCCCATCTTATAGCCAACATGTACAATAATAGATCAAAAGAGTGTACTACTTTTTTATTATGTGGCCCACTTCTCATTCTCACAAAGTGCCTAGGAGCACGTGCTAGAGCTGGCTCTTCACGAAGAGCCCGCTTACCTTCTCTCTCCTCTTCTATTTCCTCCAACTAAGCAGAAATATACTAGTTTATTTCTTATAGCCCGCTGACTCAGCTCTATTGTACTTGCTCTTATGGGATTACTAATCTAGAAGCCTAAAAGAACTGGCCCCTGGTACTCCTACTAGTAGTAGTACTCAAGTTGGAATTCCAATTGCACGGCACAACTTGTTAGGCAAAAAATTTGATACAGGGTGTAGGAAGCGGTTTGGGAATTTGCATGCCTTTCCAACCAGTGAGATACTCCGTACAAAGTACGACAGAGAAATAACCACAGAGAAGGAAGCTAAAAGTAAACAATCAAACGAGCATTTTTGCATTTGTTTTGCATTGAATCGTTTCACAAGCTTGACTAGTGTTGTTTTTCTACTTTTACAAAAACCGCATCGTAATGTTAAAACGTGCATTTGCACGTACATAAGTAATAGTAGTACTCCCTCCGTCTAGGTGTATAAGTCTTCCCTCCTTCTTGGTCACGGTGCACAACCAAAGATGACTTATTGACCTGGACGGAGGGAGTAGCACAGTCTGCAAGCATATATCGAGAGAGACGTGTAGTGCGATAGTATATAGTAAAGTTTGTGCTATATGCACGTACTTGCAAAATGCGTATGAATACACAAGGTTTCCAAACTTTCCCTTTTACATACTTAATTAAGGACGCTAAAAATTCCTGAACGTTCGGGATTTATCATTTGCGTCCCAAAACTAATGAGATCGCCTTACGAAACAAAAATTATACTCCTCCTAAAAGCCACGACGCTCGCAGGAGCGCTTGCGGCGCGCCACGAGTGCCTTGGTGTGCGGCCGTTTCCCAGCGCGCCGACACAACGCCTCTTCCTCAGCCTCGCAACTCGCGAGGTGCTGATTGGCGGCTTGCTGGCGGGCGAGCGTGATCTCACCGGTGTGGTGATCCGGCGCCAACAGGTACTCCTCCTCGCGGGAAGCGTGCACCCGGTCCACGTACCGCCAAGCGTAGATGAGGCGCTTGGGCCCGACTGCACTCAGGGCGTCGGCACGGGCGTCCTCCGCCACCCTCACGGCCCTCGCACGAGCCTTCTGCCAAAGATCCAATTGCCTGACTCTCTCGGACGCGACATAGGCCTCCCAGGCAGCTTGTTCCGCGGTGCGCTTCTCTTCCTCGGCCTTCTTCTCCGCCTCTATTTTGGCGCGCTCTGCTGGAGGCAAAGCCTCCCACAAGGCGACATCCATTTCTTTCCAAAGCTCCTCAAGGCTGGGGGGCTCGGCGGGCGGCGCGGCATTCTCCTCGTAGCAGGGAGCCGACGCGTCCTCCGGCGCGTGTGCTGGCGAGATGGGGAACGCCGACGCGTCCACCTCGACGCGTCGCGGCGAGGAGCGGAACACCGACGCGTCCTCCTCGACTAGTGGCGGTGAGGAATGGAACGGCGACGCGTCGCGTCGCGGCGAGGAGCGGAACACCGACGCGTCCTCCTCGACTAGTGGCGGCGAGGAACGGAACGGCGACGCGTCGTATAGCGGCGAGGAGCGGAACGCCGACGCGTCCTCCTCGACTAGTGGCGGCGAGGAACGGAACGGCGACGTGTGACCGTCCGCGCGGTGCAGCGAGGGGCTCCTAGGGCTTGGGAGGGGCAATGCCATGGTGGTCGACGTGAGAGGGAGGGGGAGGAGATAGCGATGAACGTGAACGTGAGGGGGAGGAGATAGCGATGTCGTGGGAGGCGCAGTATTTATAGCGAGCAATGGCACACCTATGTAAGATATGGACTGAGCTGCACTGACTTAACTGCAGGTCCAGTTGCGTCACTGACATGTGGGCCAGACCCCTGTTGGGCCCATATGTGTAACGCCCACGATGCGGCTATATCTCCCACGTGTCGAGGCACGACTTAGAGGCATAACCGCATAGTGATTTTGTCGCAAGAAGGGTCATCTTCACACAATCCCATGTAATGAACAAGAATGGGATAAAGAGTTGGCTTACAATCGCCACTTCACACAATACATAAATATAATTCATACATCATCCAAAATACAAACATATAGACCGACTACGGTCAAAATCCAGATGAAAATAAGACAACCCCAAATGCTAGATCCCCGATCGTCCCAACTGGGCTCCACTACTGATCATCAGGAAAAGACACATAGTAACGACCACGTTCCTCATCGAACTCCCACTTGAGATCGATCCCATCATCTGCACTGGCATCGTCGGCACCTGCAACTGTTTTGGTAGAATCTGTGAGTCACGAGGACTCAGCAATCTCACACCCGCGAGATCAAGACTATTTAAGCTTATAGGAAAGGATGGTGTAAAGAGGTGGAGATGCAGCGGCAATAAGCATATATGGTGGCTAACATACGCAAAAGAGAGCGAGAAGAGAAGCCGGAACGGTCGTCATCTAGCAATGACCAAGAAGTGATCCTGAACTCCTACTTACGTCATACATAACTCAGACCGTGTTCACTTCCCGGACTCCGCCGAGAAGAGACCATCACGGCTACACACACAGTTGATGTATTTTAAATTGGGTCAAGTGACAAGTTCTCTACAACCGGACATTAACAAATTCCCATCTGCCTCATAACCGCGGGCACGGCTTTCGAAAGATAATACCCTGCAGGGGTGTCCCAACTTAGCCCATCATAAGCTCTCACGGTCAACGAAGGATAAACCTTCTCCCAGAAAGACCCGATCAGTCTCGGAATCCCGGTTTACAAGACATTTCGACAATGGTAAAACAAGACCAGCAAAGCCGCCCGAATGTGCCGACAAATCCCGATAGGAGCTGCACATATCTCGTTCTTAGGGCACACCGGATAAGTCAAGCTACGAGTAAAACCAGACCTCGAGTTTCCCCGAGGTGGCCCCGCAGGCTGCTCGGTTCGGACCAACACTCGAAGGAGCACTGGCCCGGGGGGGGGGTGTTAAAATAAAGACTGGCTGAAAACCCGGGGGAAAAGGCTTAGGTGGCAAATGGTAAAACCAAAGTTGGGCCTTGCTGGAGGAGTTTTATTCAAGGCGAACTATCAAGGGGGTCCCATAAATCACCCGACCGCGTAAGGAACGCAAACTCAAGGAACATAATCCCGGTATAACAGTAACTAGGGCGGCAAGAGTGGAAGAAAACACCAGGCATAAGGCCGAGCCTTCCACCCTTTACCAAAATATATAGATGCATTAATTAAATAAGAGATATTGTGATATCCCAACATTTCCATGTTCCGACATGGAACAAACTTCAACTTCACCTGCAACTAGCAACGCTATAAGAAGGGCTGAGCAAAAGCGGTAACATAGCCAAACAACGGTTTGCTAGGAAAGGATGGTTAGGGGCTGACATGGCAATATGGGAGACATGATATAGCAAGTGATAGGTAGCGCAGCATGGCAATAGAGCGAACAACTAGCAAAGCAAAGATAGAAGTGATTTCGAGGGGTTGTCATCTTGCCTGCAAGGTTCTCAGAGTTGTCGAAAGCTTGATCCTCGTAAGCGTACTCAACAGGTTCCTCATTCACGAACTCGTCTCCCGGCTCTACCCAAGACAAGAACACAAGCAACGGAACCACAATCAATCACGAGAAATGCACAAGCAACATGATGCAAAACAAGTATGATATGCGAGATATGATATGCGATGCATATGCGTGCTCCGGAAGGAAAATGATGAACAAGGCAGTAACTTAGCAAACCAAGCATGCCACTGGAAATATGAGATTATTTCGGTCGAAATCGATATAAAGATCACCGGAAACGGATGCACGGTTTGCAAATGGCAAGCAAAACAAGAATGACACGAATCTGCGATTAACGGCATGATAGCACTTAAAATGCAACAAGTAACAATGCTACAGCACTCCAACATAGCAACAAAGCATATGACATTAGTCTAGAGGAGATGCTTGACAAAAGATGAACACTGAGCTACGGCTAGATCACAACATATCAAGCTCAAACAAGCATGGCAAAAGTGCAAAAGATAACAGGATCACAGACTTGGTGAAAAACTGGACATGGCAGAAAACAACATCAGGTAGCAATGTTCAGAGCACAAAATCAACATGCTACAGGAACTTAACATGGCAAAACAAGGCATGACAGTATTCTATTAAATGCATAAGACAAAAGTCCCTTACTGACCATAAGCCAAAAAGGACCAGAAGATATGATGGCAAGCATGTAAACATAGCAAGTTTCGTTATCAGGTTTCAGACTTAGCAGAAAACAGAGCATGGCAGAAATAATAATATGAAGGCCTCTTTGTGAGCTTGATGCACTCACTACAGAGCAACGCATGACAAAACAAGCATACCTACAGCAATATGGCATGTTTATGAAGCTATCCATGGCAAGAACAAAAGCATATCATGTAAGGATCAACTACAATAAGCTTGGCAAAAATGAATATCATGTTAAGAATCTGCCAGAAATATTTTATAGCAAAAGTAGAGCAAGATTGAGTCATGCTATGGCACTCCATAATTGCAAAAATTTGCAGGAATGGATCTATTACACCTATATCTACAAAACATCCTTACTGAACATCTTCAAAATATGCATGGATCTCTCTGTAGCATCAAGTTTATATGGCAACAAAATAACAGCAGACAAGGACTTGGAGAAATCACTAAGTCTTTGAAATCAGAAATATTATGGGGCCTACTTTGCATGCTTGTGCTAGTCACCACAGAGATCACAAAAATACATGGAATACACCACTGGAAAGATAGCATGGCATACAACAAAACACATGTAGAGCTCATGCCCAAAAGATGCACAGATTAAATGATACAAAAATGACAAATCTCCAAGTTCTGTTAAGAACTAGCAGATAACAGCAACTAGCCCTCTTGCAACAGAGATTTGGGCATCAATGTGACCTCTAATGAACATGGTGTAATTGAACAAAATTTAGAGCATCACGAGTCGAACAATTCAATATATTACACGCGCGAAACGGAGCTACATGCAAGGAGTTATGCACTGTTGAACAGAGGCACATATGCAAAAATACTGAGGACTTGAGGATTTTCGGGCACGAGAAAGTCAACGCAGTATACCAGATCCAATCGGGGGAAGAGCTCGGGCTCGGGCTCGGGGCCCTGTTCCCCGGCGACGGGAGGGAGAGATGGCGGCGCCGGCGCGGGGGGGGGGGCGGCGACGCGGGCCCCGGCGGAGGGAGGAGGCGGCGGGGCCTCGGGCCGGCGACAGCGACGCGGGGGGACGGCGACGGGCGGCCGCGGCGGGGCGGCGCCGGCCGGCGGCGGCGCGGGGCGGCGCGCAGGTGGGAGGCGGCGGCGGCGGGCGCGCGGCCCGGGAGGAGCGGTGGCGGCTGGGCTCGGGCGGGCCCTCCTCGGGCTCGCCGGGCCGGCGGCGGTGGGAGGCCGGAGGGTGACGTGGCGGCGCCCGATTCGCTGGACGCGGCGGCGGAGATGTCCGGCGGGCGCCGGACACGTCCGGTGGCGGCGGGGGAAGTTAGGGTTTCGGGGACTGCGAATGTAATTTCGGGGTACTCACATATAAATAGGTAGAGGAAGCTAGGAGGCTCCAAATGAGGTGCGGTTTTCGCCCACACGATCGTGATCGAACGACCTAGAGCATGGAAGAGAGTTTGGTGGGTTTTGGGCTGGTTTTTAGGAGGGTTTTGCTGCACACACAAATGGACTTTGCGGATGCCCGGTTAACCGTTGGAGTACCAAACGACCTCCAAATGAAACGAAACTTGACCGGTGGTCTCCGGGTGGTATACCAAGGCCACTTGACAAGCCTCGGTCCATTCCGAGAACGTTTGACACCCGCTCACGAAAGAAAACAAGAGGGGTGCACCGGAGGAGATAGGAGCGCCGGATTGCAAAACGGACAACGGGGAAAATGCTCGGATCCATGAGACGAATACGTATGCAAATGCAATGCACATGATGACATGATATGAAATGCATGACATGAACAAAATGCAAAAACGAAAGACAAAACCCGACCACGGAGGGAATATCATAACACATAGCCGAAAATGGCAAGAGTCGGAGTTACAAATATGGCAAGTTACATGCGGGGTGTTACAATATGTCAGTGACCCAATGCACCTGCAGTTAAGTAACAGCTACGTGGGCATATTTGTTGGAGTAAATTACGGGGGACCGAAGGGGTGGAAATATTGCTAGTCACAACGGATTGGACGAACGTGGGGGGAGGAGAGTCATGCATGCAGATTTTTTTCACACGGGGTGGAGTGGTGGGACCGCCGGAGGGAGAAGGAGAGTTTGGTAGGCATATTGTTTCCACACATGGAGAGGAAAATATTTGGAGACGAACGGGCTTCCTGCAGGTATGGGGAACGGTGCATAATAAGTCAGCTTGCATGCCGGGCTAGGTATAGTCTCAAACCATTAAAAACATACACGCCCCACACATGTTCATATCAAGGTGCACTAAATTATTGCATGCGATGATTAAGGCTGGCCATAATGGTGGTATCTTAGCTGGTATCATGCACACGGGAATAGCAAACATGCTGATGTGGCAAAGAATTAAAGAAGAGAGGGGGTTAGAGTAACTAGTGTTCATGCATGCATTGGTAAACACATTTTTTTGTGAAGAACGACAACACTAGTTGAGTACTTTTGCAGACTTCAAAAACTATTCCACCGCCTCTACTATCCTGCTAAGAGTAGGTGAAATTTTTGAATCGAGCCCTTTAAACTAGAAGGGAGGTAGTGGTACTCTAAGGCTGGTCATAGTGGGGAGTAACTTAGACTAGTAACATGCATATGTTACTAGTCTATGTTACTACCTCTATAGTGCATAGTATCATAGATTAGTATCATAGGTGGTCTCATTTATTGCCATGCAAGACACATAGTAGCATCACATTTATTATGTTACGGTATCTACCTATGTTACTATAATCATCTCTCTCTTATACTCATTATAATCAGTATTGATATTTTTAGTATAAATTTGGTCGTGGGATTTCATTGATGCCTGTCAAAGCGTGGAGGAAGCGGAGCTTAGGGCTTGCATTGCCGGTCTCTACATAGGTATTTCTCTTCATAATCCTGTAATTTTAGAGACTGATTGCGCTTTTGTGGTAGCGTCTCTTGCATCGGGGGACTATGACAGATCTGCTATGCGTGACCTGAAGATGAAAGCTTTGACAATAGATTAGATGGTATTCTTGTAAATAACGTACTGCCCTGTGTGGTGAATATTGTATCGAATGAGTGTACTGGTGTGGCTGGTTAATTAATATAAGGTGGTGTTCAAAAAAAGTATAAATTTGGTCAAACACTTTGCAAACGGTTGACGGGAGTAAAAAGGACCAGAGGGAGTATCATGCATGCGGAGTAGGCAAAAAAAATTGCTTGTCTAAAAAAAGGCAAAAAATTGCTTATTTATAGCCGGTCGAAGTCTCAAAGGGCGCGACCGCACGAGGGAGGCGAAGGTCGTGGGAGGCGCGACGTTTGACGGAATTAAGTGAAGTTACATCCACGCGCCGGCATGGCGTGCGAACAGGCAGAAGCTATACCGTCAGGCCTACGATATGGGTCTAGTAGACATGACATCTAGTGGGTCCCGCATAGTTCTCGAGAACTCTTTGGGGGCTTGCAGCCGTTTATCCACCGGGAAAGCCAGCAACCCCACGCCGTTCGCACGCCCTACTCGTCCCCGTCTTCTACCTTACAACAGTTCGCTCCCAGTCGTCCCGTCCTTTCACATTAGTTCGCTCCCAGTTTTTTTGCGGGGTACAACAGTTCAACTTCTCCTAACCCTCCTCCAAAATCCATGGCCTCCCAAATCTCCATGGTCGCCGCTGAGTACCAGGTTAGAGCCATCACCGGCGATCAGTTCATCGTCATCTACACACGTGGATCCGAGACGGTGAAAGCATGGCTTGCTCGCTTCCTACGCATGTTCAACAGTTCAACGGATGAGTGGGTCGCTGGGCTAGATGTTGAGTACACCACAGTCCTGGGACGAGAGAAGGATCTAAAGGACGAAGAGAGGAAGAAGCTCGCCGTGATCCAGGTTTGCGTACATAATGTTTGCTTGATCTACCACATATGCCATGCCGACGTTGAGTGCCAGGATTTTAAGAATTTCCTCAAGGACAAAAGAGTGAAATTCGTTACTGTAGGCTTTAAGAACGACAGGGATGTCCTGCGTCGCATAGGTCTCGTTGTAGGCCAGCCCTTCGATCTCCAGAAGGCAAGCCTGGTGTCCTCCTCTCAACCTTCAATGCTGACCCTGGCAGCAGCCATGATGATCCTTCGTACGCTAAACTGAAGAAAACTCATCACGAGTTTCATCATGCATGGGAGTCGAAGACATTAGATGAAGATCACATCCTGTACGCAGCAATGGATGCCTACCTTTGTTTAAATATCTACAAGGGTTGGATGAAGAAGCAGAGTCCAGTGTCCAGTTCAAGCAAAGAAGCGTCGGCGAAGAGGAAGAGGAAGAGGGACGAGGACGAAGTCGAGGACGTGGACTCGGACTCCGAGTAGGTGGCAGTGCCGTCGCTCATGCTGGTTCTAGTGCAGTGTCAAGCGGACTAGTTGCTTTGTTTATTTTCAAGGGTGTGTTGTGCTGAGGCCCCAGCAGAACTATGTTTATGTTCTTTCTCGTTATTTGAACTCTTTAGTACATACAGTAGTACTAGTACTATGTCTTACTACTGTTCTTCTTGCAGTTGGTACTACTGCTCGTATCTTCGTGTTCCTAGTGTACTTAATACGTTCGTACTAGTAGTATAATTTGGGTCAGTCGATTTGTGAAAGAAGTTCGATGGAGCGAAGGAAGAAGACGGCAGAAGAGGTGCAAGAAGCCCTTCTAGCCATCCATGTTGCATCAAACGGCTCACATGAGTCGACTGACCCAAATTGCTCCTTCAGATTGCAGGATCCACGTGGCATTCAAGGTCTCGAAGGTAGATTCCGCGTCCGCACCCGGTTTGCGGGCTCGACGCGCGCGCGACTGGCTTCTGCCGCGACAGCCACCATGCGCGCCTCCTCCGTGCGAGCGGAGACGACAATGACATGCTAGTTCCTCCTCACCGGCGTGCTGGAGCACGCGCTCGTCCTCCTCTTCGTACGCTGCGTGCATAGACGCGGCTCCACCAGCTGCTCGTGTGCTTGGCAGCGCGGCGGCATCGCGAGGAGGGACTGCAGACGACGTGAGCGGGCGAGCCTTCGGCTTCATGGCACAGGGATGGCGGCGACACGGCGGTGATGGGCGAGAAATTGTTGGCCGGAGCAGGCGGGCGCCGGCATGCGCAACGGCGGCGGCGGCATATTGATGAGTGCGCGTGTGGGAGCTTACTTTAGTTTTATATATAAGGTTGGTCAAACTTAAAAGAAAACCGTACTAGTACACGTAAACATTAGACTTAGGCAGCGCTTTTATTAGTTAGTACCACAACCACGATACGGAATCCTGTGCAAGCGCGTGAACCGCGGCCGCGCGGTCGATCGAACAGTGCGTCACCGTGTCGCGCTCGAAGGACATCCACCGAACCTTTTTGTGTGTGTGAAAACAATCCTCGAATATTACTCAACTTTTTTTTCTGTGAAAGTTCTTGACGCTGCAATATTTCCATATATTTGAATTTAGCTCCAGTTCGTGTTTATTTGGATTTGGACGTTTTAGGTGCGCCCTAGTTTTTTTAATACTGATTTTGTGTGTGTGACTGAGAGAGAACGTGTGTATGTGTCCATATGTGTGTTGTGGCGGAAGGGCAATGTGGAGACAGTGTGCGTGTGATACAGACATAGAGAGGTGTGAATGTGCAAATGATCATGCATGAGTGAGACATAGACAGATGCCGATACGTTGTGTATACATGAGAGAACGGTCTTCTAGTTTACTTTGTGTGTGTGTGTGTGAGTTTGAGCATGTTGTGAAGTACTATAGACCTTGTATACATCTTGAGATTCGACAATGATTGTAACTATTGAATTGTATAGACCATTACATTCGAAGTCAATAACCTAATATATTTATTTCACAATTTCAACAAATGATTAGTTCACTACAAACTAAGAAAACAAATGTGTACTCCCTCCATTTTTATTTAAGTCCGCGTATTAGCATTGGTCAAAGTCAAGTTTTGTAAACTCTTAGAAAGCTTATAACAAAAAATATTAACATATACAATAACAAATAAATACCATTAGATTCATTATTGAATGTACTTTCACATCATACATATTTGTTATGGTAAATGTTTATATTTTTCCTATAAACTTGGTCAAACTTTAGGAAATTTGACTTCGATCAAACCTAATATGCAGAGTTTACTACTACTACTCGCTAGTTGCTTAGCCGAATCACTCAACACGCCACACGGGGAGTCCAGTGTCACAAAATTTTGAGGTCGGCGGGAAAATCTCCCGCGACCCTGATTCGAGCAGTGGGAAGTTACCATCATAGCCTTCGGAACAGGCCTACGGATGACGCTTGGTAGGGGGCTGTTTTCGTAACTTCAGGTTCACCCTACCCAGCCAACCCCACCCCGGCACCCAGAGTAGTACACCTGAATACTCCCCATTTTCTATCCCCACCGCAAAATAGACTTCTCCACGGCACCGCAGCCTTCGTGCTCCTCCCCTTTACATCGGCGCACTCGTCCACCGCAGCGCATCTGCCTCATCGACGACCTCGTACGCCGCACTGGAGCCGGTCCACCGTCGTCGTCGTACACGGAGCCTCTTCCCCGGCATCGTCTTCCACGGTCTCGGATCTGCTTCCCGGAAGCCGACGCCAAGCGCAGAAGTACCACCGTCGTGGACAATGAACTGACTCCCGTTGCCGACCATGACTCACAGAGGCCGCCGCGACCATCGTTCTCCTCCTCGATTGGTAATGTGTGTATTGAATCACCTAGCAGTACATGTGCAGTTCCAATTTTGTTCATACCTACCCTTCAAATTTCCTGGGTGCTATTGTTCCCGTAAAAGTAATTGGTTATAGCCTCCATTGTCCAACAGAATATCAGCTTGTAATTGTGCGTCGCTCCTGTATCGCGCTGTGCTTGGGTAGGTTTTTCATCTGCAACCAGTAGTGTGGCAAATGATGGAAAGGTTTTTAGAACTAGCAAGATGCCCATGCGTTGCACGCATCAAGATGCATTTGTATGAGTAGTTTATCTTGTGGGAGAAAAGGATGAACGAGGGAAGGCCTTATTTGCAAATATGGAGAGGGGTATGGGTATCTTTTTGCAAAATTCTCATTTGTTTCCTTCCTATCTGTCAGATATAAATCGGGCGGCCTATATTGCAAGAAAAAAAAGTATAGAGAAAAAAAGTAGACAGTAAAGGAAGTAGAGATAAATATTAAATATTAAATAAATATAACAGTAGAGAAGAGAGTAGAGATAGCAGAGACGTCGGGTAAGGATCGCGCGCGCGGGAAAAAGCGGCCGGGCGTGCGCTAGTTTTGGCCCGCGGCGTCCGGCGCGCTTTATAAAATCCAACGCCCTCCCACCGCTTTGTGCCTTGCCACCGCTCTCTCCCCGCTCTGTGCCTCGCCACCGATCTCTCCCCGCTCTTTTTCGCCTTGCCGCCGCCGCGTCACCGGGAAACTTGGGGATACCGCGGCGTCCGCGCGCGCCCCTCCGGCGGCTTCTCCGCCGAGATCCGGTTCCGCGGGATGCGCCTCGGCCTCGGCAATTTCGACACCGCCAACGAGGCCGCCCGCGCGTATGACGCGGCGGTGTGGCGCCTCCGGTGGCCTCATAGAACATTGAACTTCCCCTACGTGCCGACGCGGGAGCGGGCGCAGGAGCTCGCGCCTCTGCTGCGGCTTAGCACCGACGAGGATCGTCGCGACAACCGGAGGCGGGAGCACCGTCTCGGCATCGCCGAGATGGACGAGGAAGCCATGGCGCTGTGGCGCCAACACTTCCCGCAGGACATCATCAAAGAGCACGAGTTCTACGCGCAAAGGAGGGCGGAGAGGGATAAGAGGAGGGCGGAGCGAGCCGCCTATCGCGAGGACAAGCGTAGGCGAAAAGCGGACGCTCAATTCAACATGAGGCTAGGAGCAGCGTCGCCCTGGGAATCCGACGACGATCGGTATCTTCACGCCTACAGTCAGACGTCGGAGGAGGACATCACCGAGGAGGAGTCGGACGACGAGGAGTAGTTGAATTATCTTTTTTTATCTATCTATGCTGAGAACTATCCTCTACTCTCTAGTATCTACTTCTCGATCTCAGCACTGTAAACGCTTTTTTAAAGCGCCGCGCGTTGCGATTCTGTTGGAGATGCTCTAACATGGCAGACGAGTGCTTTAATGTTGCCCACAAGATGCGCGAGTATTACTAGTAGTATATTTTTCTTGCCATGTTGAGATTTTAAAACCACGAGTGCGAACATGCAGAGGAGCAATGAAGACCAAACACGGGATATTCGGGACATCTTCAAGGAGCGTGGCAAGTTAAAGAGGAGCTGCACCGAACCTGTAAAACGAGCTTTGGTAAGTAACACCCTTTCAATTACTTTCGTGTAGCCTCGTGTTCTTCGATGTGTATATGTTGTAGTTTCTGTTTCTCTTAAGCGTGGTGTTCTTCGATGTGTAATAAGAAGAGTCTTAATCGTCCTAATGCTTTCGTTTTTAGCTTGATGTAGGAAGTGGGTGTTCTCACCTTGTAGTCTGTTTTTATTTTTTTTCCTTTTGAATTCACTTCTCCGAGTTCTGTTTATCTGGCTTCTACTAAATGGATCTAGGTTGCTCTGAGTATTGATCTAAAAAAGAAGTAACTTCATGTCAGGATGCAGTTCCTGCGAGGAGGGAAGTATGGTCAACCTCGAGATCATGTTTCCAAAATGAGGCTGGATTACACACAAGGTGCCAGTTCCCTAATGATGCTGGATTAGACACAAGGTGCAAATTCCCAGATGATGCTGGATTACACACAAGCCAGGTGGAGTCGTCAGCTGTTCGTGTCCTCGTGGCATTAGTAAAGGCTGAAAGAAAGCGTGCAGCAGCCCTTGAGAATGTAGCTGAGTTCCTGAAGAAGCGAAAAGAGCAATCAGATGCTCTCTTCACCCAAGCCAAAGAAGAGATGGAAGAAGCCAGAAATAAGCTAGCAGAGGCAGAGCAGGCTAGGCGTCTCCTGCTATCTAAAACTGTTGTCAATACAAAATTTCCTTCATAATAGCTATGTTCAAATGTTTATCCAGTCAGCATGCCTGTTGTGATGTCCGTGCATCTACTGATGTGGCACAAAATTTTTCTTTCGGGTCATGTAATAACAACAATTACTTTCCAAACAATAACAGACGAAGCATTGGACATGGTATAGTTCACGCGCAAGCCCGACATTCCAAGTTCAACTTCCACATCAAACTCGTGTTCACAGATATCTGCACATTCATACATAATGTCCACAACCATGATTCACTTCAAAGCCAAAAAATGTGATGAGAGTTATAAATAAAGAAAATCCTCTACTAGTTCCTGCTACCAGTGCGAGCACAACAAGTCAAGACCATGCGTAAATTAATTATACTTTAGTCATTTTTTGTGTTCTAAAATGCCTGCCGGCTCGCGGAAGGACGTGCTGCCGGCACACGCGCGGATTCAATGAATGCAGGCGGGGCAGTCTTAAGCTGGTTGCACGCAGCGAGGAGGCGTGCTCAGCCGGGCCTGCAGCGAGTGCGGCCCTCTTGGCCGGCGCGCCGGTTCAATGCCTGCGCTATGAGAGGTCGTGTCCGTGTCAGAGCAATCACTCCCTCCAGTCCTGTTTTGTTTGGGTATCACAAAATCTCGTTTTCCATTCACATTTTACAAGTAAAATTCGTGGACAAACTTTGACCCAAAGTACGATGGGGACTAGTAAACCAGAATGGACGTAGTAGTTTTTTTAATCAAAGAAGGGTTTCCCCTTCCGATTTTCATTACTGAAAACCAGCATCTAAATCTAGACCATAGTATTTGCCCTAGAACTACTAGGTTCAACATCTCGCAACATAAACCCATACAACCTCCATCGCAAAAAAACCATACAACCATACGCCAAGGAGGTACGTAGTACTATGAATTCCATTTTCGCTCCATACCAATCGTTCTAAAAACTACTTACTACTTATAACGCGCCATTGAAAATCAGAACTCTTAACCCCGCTAAAAAACGATATTTTAAACGTGGCTACTCGATCTGTGGCAACTGGCGAGCCACCGCGCTCCAAGTCGTTCACCTGTGGTCCCGACCATCAACTCCTACGGATCAAATTATCACGCGAGCTGACTATTCCTACAAAGGTGCTCCACCACGTACCCGGTACCCGCGAATGCAGCAATCGTGCACCTAGGGTTTTAGGGTTTATTTGTTAACGTCGCCTTTACGTAACACTCATGTGTGCGAGACAGCGAGAGGCCGACTGCGTGCGTGCGCCTCTTCTCTTCGTATATGTACTCCACCGTTTGTCTGGTGTCCAAAAAATTATAATAACTACTAGCAATGTGCCAATGCGTTGCCACACGATCAAAGTAGATTAATACATATTCACCGATTTGATAGAAAAAAAGTCTAGTTTTGAAATACGTATATCACTAAAAATATGTTATGTTTCACTCAAAATATATTCCTTTGGCGGTTTTGATGAGATAAGGGAGGAATGTTGTTGGTTTCAAGATTCGAGAAGTGGTATATGTCTAATTTCTACTCTTACTAGCAAGATGCCCGTGCGTTGCACGGAACATCAAGATCTTGTGGGAGAAAAGGATGAACGAGGGAAGGCCTTATCTGCAAATGTGGTGAAGAGTGCGGGTAAATTGCCATATTTTCCTTCCTATCCGTCAGATATAAATCGGACGACCTACATTGCAGGATGGCAGGCCCACCATCATCACCAACTCTATTTTTTATCCCTACTCTTATAAAAAGCATTGTCGGTGATGATCGTGTGCCTGCCATCCTGCAATATAGGCCGTCCGATCTATATCTGACGGATAGGAAGGAAACTATGGCAATTTTGCAAAAAGATACCCACACCCCTCTCCACATTTGCAAATAAGGCCTTCCCTCGTTCATCCTTTTCCCCCACAAGATAAACTACTCATACAAATGCATCTTGATGTTCCGTGCAACGCATGGGCATCTTGCTAGTTGTTGCAAAAAGCCCATGTGTGTGTGAGAGAGAGGGAGAGTGGAGGAGGACGGAGTGCATGTGTGACAAAGACACAAGGAGTGTGTGTGCGATAGGTATCAGCTTAAAATGAGGCGATAGTGTGTGTGTGCACGATCGAGAGGGCGTGTCTCAAGAAGGGAAGAAAAATCTACATAGATACAAGGAGCGGGAGAGAGACATGTATGCGATGGTGGAAGCACGAGTGTGCGGGTGTATAAACCTATCTAGAGGCTAGCTAGTCGATAAATGTTTGTGAGAGAAATACGAGTCGGGGTGCGAAAGCGAGAGTTTTGTGTGTGTGAGAGAGAGAGACGGTAGTCGGGAAGGGGAGTGGAAGCAGGAGTTGTGTGTGTGTGTCTGTGAGAGAGAGAGAGGAGACGGTAGTCGGGGTTGTCTGATCGGTAAACAAATGAATAATGTCAGTCTGGGATGGAGACGAAAAGGAGACCGCAACAAATGTTGTGTCTACAGAGAGAGAGAGAGAGAGTAATTTTAGTGGTATGAGTCATATGTAGAGACATATAGGGTGTGTGAGAGAATCCCATAGAGAGAAAGACAAAGTGAAAGACGAGTGGAGACTGTGTGTGTGGCGGTGAAAAAGAAAGCTTAGGTACCGAGTGATACCAGAGAACAGTAGAGACGTGAGAGATAATGAAAACCATGTAATGTATAATGATAGGGAGAGTGTGACACTTCTCAAGGGAGACGTCGAGAGACCATGTTTGCGAGGATAGGAGAAACATGAAGTGAGCGTGCGGGTGAGCTGGAGAAAAGAGAGTGATAGCTACCTGAAGGAGCATGCATGCGAGAGAGATGGGCGTGAAAGGAGTGAACAAAAAAGGGATTCAAATATTTGAATTCGAGATGATGATACATGTAATCCATACTCGAACCAAAATTGATCTATCAAACATGCATACTCATATGAATTCACGCACATCTATGTTATTTAATATGTAGATATTACTGATCCATACATTTTAGTAGAACATAATTTGGTTAAATTTTTCGAATTCAACCTTAAGATTTCGAGATCGTTGTATTTGTAAATCATATTATACATATAAAGGAGCAGAATTCTTTGTTGTGCTTTTGAAAGTATATATAAAAAATGATGTATATAGAATGTAATTCCAATTGAAAATGGATCCCGCCCGAAAAAAATAGAATACAAACGGGATTCGAATTGAGTTGGCACGGTAAACGTGCACTCTGCAAAATTTGAACGAAGCGGGGAAAGTCGCAGTAACCGCCCGAAACCAAAATCTGCGAGATGGAAATCACTACTGCCTATCCCTGCCACGCAAAGCCTATCTGCTGGATTTCTATAGGTTTCGATAGGGGTAGGTTTGTAATTTCACCCAAACGTGACGTAACCGCCTCTCACCCGGATTCATACACGGTGGGCGCCAAAACACAGTGTGTCCTCGGCCGAAATCGACTCCCTCCCCGATTCATATTCATACACGGTGGGCGCCAAAAACAAACTCTCGTCGGCAAATATTCGGTGTATGCGAGATTACCGTCCTATCCCCAACCGACTAATGTTGCTGTGATGTAGTAGAAATTTGAAACGGGGGCTAAGTTTGTAAATTTCCTCGCATTTGAGACAAGCGCGCCCTGAATACATGGTTCCCCCCTTCCTCTCTACCTCCCTTTTCCCCATTCGTACTCCGTGGGCGCCAAAACACCCTCTCCACCCCACCCTCCTCCGTCCGCCGCCGTCCGCCACCCCATCCACCGCCGTCCTCCTCCACCATGCCGGAGCTGATACCCCGACGCCGCCGTCCATTACAAGAGATCGACCTCTCTCATCCACGGCTTCGGACCGGGATCCTTGCATCCCGTCCTCTCGCTTCATCCCCGCCGTCGTCCACCTTGCCGGCGCCGCTCCTACGACCGTCTCGTCCACCGCGCCCCGCCGCCACCGTCTACCCTCCTAGATCTGCTTCCACGCCGCCGACAGCCATCGCTACCGCAGCACCGTCAAATTCTCAGCAGATGCGTACACGGCGCCGCACCAGAGGCGGTACTCTTTCGTATCTGCTCAACTTATTTATCGCAGCAAGAAAATAGATCGCCACTGCTTTACTCTGATTTCTTGTCTTGGTTGCGAAGTTGCCTTTGTCCGGTTTGCACCTTCAGATCCGCCATGGCACGCTCAACACTATACTCCCAATGCTTATGGTTTTCCCCTTTTATATTCCACACTAGTTAAATCACAGTAGACTAAATTTCAAAATTGGGTCAGTCGATTTTTCAGAGCTCGCCGGAGTTCGCCGGTGCGATCGAAGGGGCTCGGGTGGTTGTGGGGCCTCGCCGAACGAAGAAAACTCGACGCGGGTGGGGGTTGGGGCGGGGGTGGGGGTGGGGGTGGCGGAGGAACACAGGCGGTGGGGGCCGGTGGTCCGGCCGGCGGCCCGTGCGGTGTTCTGTATGGGAAGAATCAGAGACGAGGAAGAAGAAGGGTTAGGAGACGTAGGATCTTCATCCAACCGCCTGAAATGGTCGAGAGACAGCTGGGAGTTGCATTCTTAATGCGCTCTGGTTCATCATGTGTGGGCACTGCGCAACCAACATTTTATTATCCAAAATCTGCTTGCTCTTCTTTACCATGTTCCTCTTCCGTTCTTCTTTAATATGTACTCTCTCCGTTCCTAAATACAAGTCTTTGTATAGATTCCACCATGGACTACATATGGAGCAAAATGAGTGAATCTACACTCTAAAATGTATCTGGATACATCTGTATGTGATCCATAGTGGAAATCTCTACCAAGACTTATATTTTGGAACGGAGGGAGTATGATAGTAGTACAGTATGTTCCTTGTACTGAAGATGAGCAGGGACATTTGCAGTGTAGAGGTCTATACGGTCGGTTGTGATGGACACTTTGAGCCTCTTTGATTCGTAGGATCTTGTAAACATAGGAATAGGATTTGTAGTGGCCTGCCCACTTGAATCCTATAAGAATAGCAAGGAAATGCGGGGAGCTGTGTCGCCTTTGAGAGTTACACTGATATTAACAGTACCGCACCTTCACTTGAAGAGAGCTGGTATCCGAAGCCTTTCTAGCCGTACCGGCAATACTAGCACATATATTCCAGCAAGTTCCACTTTGCTGATTTTACTCTGATGCTTAAGGTTTTCCCGTTATATCTACACTATGATCTGTGTAGCTGCTTTGTGTCGCACTAGCAGCAGTCCACTCTTGAAGCTAAACACTGCAATGACTTACAAAATTGGCACCAAGGCATTGAGTGCCATTCTGGATGCAATGAAACTCATACGCTCCCCACCTGTTGATTCTTGTTCAGAATATGATCCTAATGACTATTCTAACCTCGAGGAGTCAAAGGCAGATGGCCTGTCCTGTTCACCCATCAAGGTGCCTGTTCTAATTTGGCAATGTTTTATTGATTGCGGGTATCTTGCATATGTTGTCTTGCATTTCTTCTACTTTGTTGCACCGCCATCTGCTTAGTTTACTCATCATATATGTCGAGATGCCATGCCCATCCATTATCAATACATATTCCATCTGTCATCATACCATGTTTTTCCACTCAAATGTTGTTCTTGTGCATCAGACATCAAAAAGGAAGAGGGTGATTGCCGAACCTGAAGGAGCACCAGCAAAGTCCTTGAAAAACGTGGTGGTGCCGGAGAAATCAGACAGCACCCCACTTATATTGGCTGTACAACCAGTGACACAAAACGTAGGACCGACTCCAGCAGACTGTACCCATACTTCACTGGCCACACCACTAGCCCCACCACACAGGACCTGCACTCCAGCAAAAGGTATACCGATTTCATTTGCCATAGCACCAGCTGTACCACAGAAAAATCCCACTCCAGCAAAAAGTACAGCAAGTCCACCGGCCGAAGACCTATCCCAACTGCAGAGACGGCCAATTCCTGCAGATTGGAACCCCATTCCATTTATTCCCAGTTTAAAAGACAATGCTTTCAATGTTGTTAGGGACTACGTGCATATATTCCCATCATGGGAAGATTATTGTGAAGACAAACACCATTTTCACATCTTCCTGTCCAACTTACGTGTAAGTGCTATTATTCATGGTTATTATTTTCCTGTTTTCTGCTGATTGAACACATCAATGATTTACATTACATTGTTGTAACTAGGCGAGGGTCAATCTGGATAGTCATGACGAGCAAAGCTTGCTTGTGCTTTTCAAGGAAGCATTGCAGCAGTATCGGTGTTACCTGAGGAAATCACACTTTGATGGCAAGTCTATAAACGAATTTCCGGTGAAGTCTCCTGTGCTAAATTTAGAAGACATTGAATGGAAAAACCTTGTTATGCACTGGTCTCGTTCCCAGGATGAGGTACTGTCTATGAAATCACATGACAATTTGAACTTCTACTTTTCCGCATGTGCCTTACGGATCTTTTTTGCAGGAAATCTGCTCGAAGAAGAATTCCGGTTTGACAAGAACGACAGGATATCGCAAATATGCTGCCCGCTGCTTTGCTCTTGTTAGTACCTGTTGTCCTGTATCACTGTACTTGCATACATACCTGGTTCATTATGTGACAGCAGTATGCATGATAGCTTGCTTATCAATTGTTCGCTCCAAATTATCTGATCTGTATGAATGGTTACATTAGTGTAGAATATATCCAATGCCAATGTTTTTTTAGCTCTGCATTGTTCTTGTAAGTACATGCTGTCCTTTATCAGTGTACTTATAATGACAGGTAGTTGTTCATGTACCATCACTCTGCAGCTTATTTTCCTTTGCCCTCCATTTTCTACACATCAGATCTATATTTACTCTTACCATAAGGTTGGTACTGAAGAAGTTTAGCTGTGCATTGCTCTTGGCTGTACCTTTTGCCTGTATCGCTGCACTTACATTTATAGCTACTTGGTTATGTAGCATCACTCTTCATCTTATCTTAAATATTCTCCATTTTTTCGTATATTATCACATCTATATTTACTCTTAACAAAATGTAGAATAAAGGCAATGCTTTTGAAGAAGATTCTGTGGTAAACTTCTTGAATTGCCCCCCCCCATCAGCATGGACAAGGCCTTTATAGAGCCTGTCTTCACCAATAATGTAAGTTTGTCCATCTCAAGCCTTCAAACTTTGTTGTATATATTTGGTTAGGCATGACTGCAACAGCTGTTTATTTTTGGTGTTTGCATCAAATTGCTTGTTTAAAGTTTATTATGTAGTTCATAAACAAAAGTTTGTCCTTTCTCAATTTAAGTTTTCAGTTGTACAACCAAGTTCCTTCTTCATACCATGTAAATTAAACTATACAGAGCAAGTGATCTTCTTTTGCACTGCATGTATGCTTCTGTTCTTCATCCGTAATCCAGTGGTGTGGTGAACCTACCCACTACAGCACAATGTCATATTCTGCAATGTCTTAACTATGAACAATGTCATATCATTCTACTATTATTTAAACCGTCTCTTTATTTGCCAATCTGAAATGGTATAAATTGACAGCACACTAACCATTGATACTTATGAGTTCTTGATCTGTAATCCAGTGGTGTCGTGAAGCTGCCAACTCCTTCACAATGTCATTTCCTGCCATGTCTTGACCTGAACAATACCATATTGTGTTAATGCAATTTTAAACTGTGTCACTTTATTCGTCAGTAAGAAATGTGATGAATTGTCAGCACTGATACTTTTATGTGCAAAACCTGTCATCTGTCTGCTTGTTTATCTTTCAGAGTGAGGAAGATATAAGTGTTGAACAAGCGCAGTCTCATCATCTTGCTCAGCTGCTTGCGCTGCAGCTCCCCAGCAGGGCTAACCTTTCTTGAACTCTATTGAAGTGCTGTCGGTTTTGTATATTATTTTGTCGGCGTGTTTATTTGCACTGGTGGCGATCTTTGATGCCCAGTGTATGTAATCTGCTGTCTGCTTGTGCTTTATTATCATAGTGGCGAACTTTGATGCCCAGTGGATGTAATATGCCGTAATTTCTTTATTGTATAGTCTAGGTTTTTTCTTATTCACGATGCTGCAGTTATTTTACTGTATATATATCCTGTCTTCGCAGTAAACCGGCCAAACCGTAAAATTACGGTACATAATCGGGCCGTCATGCAATCACGATGTAGGTTGGGCCTGAAACGTGCCGAACAGCTCACGGGCCGGCAGCAGCCCGAAATGAACCCCGGCCCATGATTGTGCGAATCAAATCACGGGCTTTTAACAGGCCAAAATTGTCTCGGTCCTTGTTTGGCCCAATCAGATATCGGCTGCGAGCAGGCCGGATGCAAACCGGGCCGTAGTTAGGCCCAACTATATGACGGGCTTTTAACAGGCCGAAATTAATATAGGGCCGAAATGTTAAACGGGCCCTTAACAGGCCAAAACTAATATCAGGCCGAATTACTAAGTGGGCCTTTAGCAAGTGGGCCCAAAAGCATAGTGTCCAGTTGACGGGCCGAATCTGATATGGGCCATAATTGAGCCCAAAGCCTCTTAAAGGGCCGGACCTGATCTGGGCCGTAATTTGGCCCAGAACGTGGTAGGCTTTTAACGGGCCGGATCTCATATGGGCCACTATTAGGCCCGGAGCGTGGCAGGCCATTAATGGACCGGATCAAATATGGGCCGGCATTTGGCCCAAAACATGGCAGCCAGTTAATGGGCCGGCCTACTAGGGTCCTCAAAATCTTGTGGGCCTACAGCTGGGCCGGCCCATTAATGTCGGCGAAATCTCGTGGGCCTTTAGCTGGGCCGGCCCATTATGATCCGCAAGAATCTTGTGGGCCTTTACCTGGGCCGGCCCATTATGGCACACAAAAATCTTGTGGGCCTTTACCTGGGCCGGCCCATTATGGCCCGCAAAATCTTGTGGGCCTTTAGCTGGGCCAGCCCATTATGGTCCGCAAAATCTCGTGGGCCTTTAGCTGGGCCGGCCCATTATGGTCCGCAAAATCTTGTGGGCCTTCAGTTGGGCCGGCCCATTTAAACTTGATGGGCCGGTCCACGTGTCAACATATCATAGGCGCGTCTCGCCCATTGGATGAGTGACACCTGTGCCAACGCGGACCTGACACGTGTCTCCTCCAGCCAATGATGATTTTACACGTGGAAAATCCCCATTGGTCGGGGCTGTTAACGGGTTATCGGATCCAAAACCCGACCCGATAGCTTAACGGCGTTCCGTTACGGTGGATGCCACGTGTCGGTCACCCTTGACGAAAGCACTTCTGTGACGCGCGATTTATCGTCATGGAAATGGACACTTCCGTGATGATAATTTTGGTAATGTCATGGAACACTTCTACGACAGCACAGGTATGACTATCTTGATTCTGTCATAAATTTGTCATGGATGTACATGCATGACAAAAAACGCGACCTACTGTGACAAACACGTATCATCACGGAAGTGTATTTTTTTGTAGTGATATATACCTACGTACCCCCAAACTACCAGATACGGAGCCAAAAACCTGATTCCACCGCCGCAACCTTCTGTACCCATGAGATCCCATCTTGGGTCCTTTTCCGGAGCTCCACCGGAGGGGGCATTGATCACGGAGGGCTTCTACATGAACACCATAGCCTCTCCGATGATGTGTGAGTAGTTTACCTCAGACCTTCGGGTCCATAGTTATTAGCTAGATGGCTTGTTCTCTCCTTTTGGATCTCAATACAATGTTCTCCCCCTCTCTTGTGGAGATCTATTCGATGTAATCTTCTTTTGCGGTGTGTTTGTTGAGACCGATGAATTGTGGGTTTATGATCAAGTTTATCTATGAAAAATATTTGAATCTTTTCTGAATTCTTTTATGTATGATTGGTTATCTTTGCAAGTCTCTTCGAATTATCAGTTTGGTCTGGCCTACTAGATTGATCTTTCTTGCAATGGGAGAAGTGCTTACCTTTGGGTTCAATCTTGCGGTGTCCTTTCCCAGTGACAGTAGGGGCAGCAAGGCACGTATTGTATTGTTGCCATCGAGGATAACAAGATGGGGTTTATATCATATTGCATGACTTTATCCCTCTACATCATGTCATCTTACTTAAAGCGTTACTCTGTTCTTTTGAACTTAATACTCTAGATGCATGCTGGATAGCGGTCGATGTGTGGAGTAATAGTAGTAGATGCAGGCAGGAGTCGGTCTACTTGTCTCGGACGTGATGCCTATATATATGATCATACCTAGATATTCTCATAACTATGCTCAATTCTGTCAATTGATCAACAATAATTTGTTCACCCACGGTAATACTTATGCTCTCGAGAGAAGCCTCTAGTGAAACCTATGGCCCTCGGGTCTATTTTCCATCATATTAATCTCCCGACAACAAGCTATTTCTGGCACGTTTTTATTTTTGCGTTCTTTACTTTGCATCTTTATCATAAAAATACCAAAAATATTATCTTATCATTTCTATCAGATCTCACTCTCGTAAGTGACCGTGAAGGGATTGACAACCCCTTTATTGCGTTGGTTGCGAGGATTTATTTGTTTGTGTAGGTGCGAGGGACTCGTGCGTGGCCTCCTACTGGATTGATACCTTGGTTCTCAAAAACTGAGGGAAATATTTACGCTACTTTGCTGCATCACCCTTTCCTCTTCAAGGGAAAACCAACGCAGTGCTCAAGAGGTAGCAGCCGTGCGCCAGCAGCCGTCGTGACGGTCGTCGGCCAGCAGCCCTCCGCCATCGCCGGCAAGGTCACCGCCGACCGCCGCACTCCACCCGCCGCGCGAAGGAGATCTCGACGGCGTCGTCGAACGCCACGAAGAATGCCTCGTGCCTCCGACTGCCGCAATCCCCTGCCTCGAGCTTGAGCAGAGTGGAGCTCTCGACGCCGAATGCCACGCCGCAGACGTTGTCGAAGTAGAAGCGCCGGAGCATGTCCTGCAGGTCCAAGGCCACGCCGGAGCCCGCGACGACGTCGAGGAGCGGGAGGAGGCGCGGCGACCCGGGCCAGAGCCCCGTGGCGCATGGCGGAGTCTCTAGGCGGCGCGAAGCGGGGACCCCCGTCGCGGTCCAGGCCGGCCTCTGGTATGCCTCCTCGGCGGCACATCTAACACCAAGAGCTCTGGCGATCTCCAGCGAGCTCCGACCACAGCCATGGAGAGGTTAGGGAGGGAAGGGAAGGGTTGTTGCTGGCTTGGGAGGGAGGAAAGGATGGCCAGCTCGGAGGGGAGAGGGTCGCTGACTACTGGCTCGGAAGAGGTCAGAGGAGACAGGAGGAGAGGAAAGGAAAGGAGAGGAAGAGGAAGCTGACGTACGTGACCCACATGTAAGTTAACAGTCAAAGTGACGGTCAAACAAACGACTATCTTGGGACCTAATTGTCATAATTGTGATCAACTGGTAAGAACTCGATGATTTGGGTTTTTTGAAACAGCCGACCCCCGATTTGGTAGTTATCAGAGAAAAAAACAAATTTGGTAGTTTTTTGAAACCCTAGCCCGTAAAGTAGTAGCCTTATGCTATTTACTCTGTGAAACCGGGACCATTGGCTATTCAAATGTACTCCCTCCGTCCCAAATTTTTTGACACCATCCAAAATTGATCTTACATTTTGGGATAGAGGGAGTATTCTCTAAGCATTTTTGGTCATCATTGAATATCATGGTGTGTTGCGGCAAGACAATATTGAGCATGACCTACTTATAAATCAACAAAGATCCTAAGAAATGTCAGCGTTTTTTTTTTGCGGGAAGAAATGTCAGCGTTTACGATGTCAGCTACAGTAAGTGGGTGCTGTCAGGAAAATGTTGGTAGTTTGACAATAGATTTTGAACAAGTGAATAAGCACTAATGAATGCAAAAGGTATTTTCTCAGGAAACAAGACAGTAGACAAAGATAGAGAAAAGAAAGAAGAAGCTTCAGGTACGACATTTCCTGTCCGATTTCCATCCGACACTCCCATTGCATCGTCAGATTTGTGTCCCACGTCTGAGAGCATCTCCAACAGCCGCGCTAAACAAGCTCTGCGCCGCAAATTTGGCCATTTTAGCGCGCGCAACCCGCCGGGTGTCTCCAGCGGGCGCGCAATAACCGCGCGCGCGGTATAAGGAGTTGGGTCGCTGTCGATTCGCTATCTCGCGCGGTGTATTTGGAGCGCCCGCTTTCGCGCTCGGCACACTCGAGCGCTCGCGCCGCACTCTCTCCTCTCCGCCTCCTACGCCCCGTGCGCGCCGGCGCCGGCGAACTGCACCCCATGGACGCACGCGCTAGCACCCCGCTCATCCCATCCTATAGCCGCGACCCGTCCACCGCCGCCGCAAACCCTAGCGCGCGCGCGGGGGGGGGGGGGGGGGGCGTTGGCCTCGCCTCCGCTGGAGCTCCTCCGACCACCGGCCTCGCGCGCGGCCTCTTCATGCCGCCGCGGATGACCTCGGCAGCGGGTGGCGTCGCGCCGGCGCCGGCCCGAGCCGCCGCGCCCCCCTCAAAGCTCCCCAATGCGGCGCGACCGAAGAAGGGCAAGGCATCGGCGAAGAAGAACAAGGCGGCGGACGGCTCCGGCACCTCGAAGGCGAGGAGGAAGAAGCTTGCAGGGCGTGTGACAGGCGCGGCGGCTACCGAAGCGCCGACGAGCTCACTCGTTGAGCCGGCGGCCGACGCGCACAACGTGTTCGACGAAATTTTTTGCGCGCTGCATTTTAGCGCGGTTGTTGGAGCCAGCGCTGGCGGCCGCGCAAAACCAGGCGAACGGGGCGCGACATGTAGCGCAGCTGTTGGAGATGCTCTGATAAAAGGGTGATGCATGGCTCACAGTCGTGCGAGCAATATCGGAAGACAATTCGTCAAATGTATAGCACTCCTCAGGAAAGAAAGGTAGAGAGAGCATGATAGAGATTTAGGGAAACAATAGAGGAAGACCGAGGCTACGTAAGCACAAACAGATAATGAAAAGAAAGACTGAAAACAAGTTAATTACCACTTCAATAAGTAAGCTTTATCTCCTCCCAAAACTGGCATGAACATGATATACACTTGTATCGCCAGGTCACCAGATTGAATTACCACGAGAAAGCTTGCATAAGTAAAAGAGACGGTGCATTGCATTGATACACGTTTTAAGGCTCATCAACAGAACATTCAAGAAACCACGACAGTGAAACCAAAAGTACACACACTGCAATGGATTAACCATATGAAGCTTGACAAAATACGATCTTCGTCGGTATCTATGCTGAATCAATCTTGGCTCAATCGTCGGCATCGGAATCCGCTTGACAGGACCGGAGAAGGTCAGAGAAGGACATTTCACCAGTCCGGAGCTTCTCAAGGATACGGTCTTCCTCCTCCACGACCTGGGTCACCTGACCAGACTGCATGTTGAAAGTGTAGATGGAGAGCAGCTGGATGATGGTGAACGGGTGCGCGGTCATAGGATGGCACAGGAAGGCCGGCAGGTTCAGGTTCACGGACGGCGCGTCTCCGGTTGCAGCGCTCATCACCACGCTCTCACACTGCTCCCCGTCGCTCAGCTGGTACACGTCGGTGGACTCCGAGCCCAGACGGTCCGTGAAGTATACGCAGTTGGCTTCGATGGACGGGAACTTGTCGGCGTCGAGGCAGACGCACCTGTGACAGCCGCCGGCGAAGATGGCGCGGCTGCCGATGCTCTTGATGCGCTCGAGCGTGCTTGCGGCCATGTCCATCTTGAAGACCTCCACGCGGCTCTCCAGCTTGAAGACGACCAGCGTTTCCCCGGCGGACTCCACCACGAAGCAGCGCTTCCAGGAGGCGGTGTCGATCTCCTCGGCGGGCACGTCGGCGGGCACGTCGTTGAAAGGGCTCATCAGATCGGCGATCTTGGCGACCAGCGCGGCCGGGAGCGGCGGCAGATGCCCCTGGTGGCCGTCGACGGCGACGAGGCCCTGGACGGCCTTCCTGACCAGAGGGTACGCGTACCTCTTCTTGTACCTGACGAACTCCTTGCTGTCGGGGCTGGCCCGGTAGAGCTTCATGGTGTCCTGGCAGTAGAGGACGAGGTAGGGCGGGGACGAGCCGGAGACGGCGGCGGCGAGCACGTGGGCGCGCATGCGGGCTGCGAAGCGGACCACGTGGCCGGTGAAGGGGTGGAGCACGCAGGCGGCGTGGGGCGGGTCCCTGGCGGCCAGCACGAGCAGCCCGTCGGCGGTGACGGAGACGACGAAGTAGGCGCGGAGGATGGGCATGCGCCGGCCGTGGAAGCGGCCCGTGGCGGTGTTGACGAGGAGGCGCGCGTCGACGCCGTGGGACGGGTAGTCGAGCATGACCCAGCCGCGCGGCCGGAAGCGCGGGTCCAGCGTGCCCCCCGGGTCGGCGGTCGCCGCGCGCCAGCTGTGGCAGACGGCGCGGAGGGCCATGTAGCAGTCGACGTCGGCGGCGTCGAGAAGCAGGTTGGCGATGCGGTCGACGAGCTCCGGCATCAGCGACGCCCAGCGCTGGGTCTCGCTCTCCTCCATGGCGGCGCTCCGGCGCGGCGGGGCGGCGCGTGGGTGGGTGGGAGGCGTGCGGTCACCGAGGCTTCCAGATCTGGGAGTGTGGATTAGTGTGCTCCACGTGAAGCATTCACGCCACGCGAGTGGTTAAGGCTCGATGACTGCGGGCTCATGGGCCGGGCCGGCGGTGGGCGGTGGATGGGCTGGTGGGCTCGGGCCAGGGCGGGAGCGAGTGGGCTGGGTCCACGGCGACCTAGACCTCGGCCGACACGTCGCCTGGGATCGATCGACATTCAACACAGCGGCCGTCACTGTCGCTGTCGCAGAGGAGGGACGAGGGAGCGACCGAGGGGGGTTCCGTCCGGTCGTGCTCGCGTCCGGTCCGCTCCGGGGAGAAAGGCGGAGCTGCGAGGGAGGCCCTCGCCGGCCGGCATGCAGAACGCCGTGCTGGCGTGCCCCGCGCCGTCCGGCGGAGGGGCGGGAGGAGACGGCGGGGTCGGGGGCGGGGGCGCGGGCGTCGTGATGGTGAAGCGCGCGGCCCTGGTGGCGTGCCTGACCTGCCCCCTCTGCCGCCGCCTGCTCCGCGACGCCGCCACCATCACCGAGTGCCTCCACACCTGTGAGTTCCCCCCACCGCTCCCGCTCCCTCCCCGCTCCACGGTTTTTTTCTTGCTCTCTCGCTTGCGACCGTAGCGCGATGTGGCCGAATTATAGCGTGGAAGGCGGCCGCTTGCTCCGGCCGTTCCGCGCGCCAAATCTGCGCCCGCCGCGGTGACCCCTGGCCCCGGCGCGTCCGAGGCGATGCGTGGAAAGGTGGCGGCGTGCGTCCATACTTTCCCACGCGCTGCGATTTGTGTGCTGTTCTGGGTGCTGCGCGTGGAAGGTGGATGCGTTGGCTGTCTCGTCAGAGAATTGGCGTTTTCGTTGCCATTTGCTTCGTTGTATGGGTTATAGAGGTTATATATGCAGCAGGTATGCTCGTCTGAATGTCTGATGTGGAAAGGTGGTAGCTTCAGTATATACATGCTCTGTTAGCTTGTCTCGGAGAGGCTAACTTCTACCAATTCCCCAGGACCGCAAGTATGGGTTTGCGGCTCATGCTTTTCGCGAGTGTTTCGCCCATTCAGGAGATAACATGAGTGATTGGGTGCTCGAAGGACAGTGAGATTCTGAGCATGGTCAGTGATCCAAGTGAAATCAGATGAATTATGGTTTGCCAGCAGGCTGTAGGCAACTTGTTTGTGATAGCAAAGGGACCCATGCTTGGTGCGATCAACCCTTCAGCTAGCATTTTGCTCACTTGCTTCTCAGTCTCATCCTTTTGCAGAGGAGAGTATCTGTAAGGTCTACAATTTACTGGAGTGGCTCCTGGAATAAGGTGGATGGTATGGTCTAGGGCTCTGACAGGAGGCAGGCCTGTTGGTTCTTGGAACACATTAGAGAAGGATTGCAACAGTTGCTGTACTTCTGCAGGAGGCTCTTCTGGTTGGGTCTTGTCTTGTGGAAATAAAATAGCAGTGGCCCATATGTCATTCCCTTTGTAACATTTGACAACCTGATCCATAGACATTTCCTTCAGTTCAGACTGTTGGTTAGTTTGAATTCCCTGCAGTTTGACCATCTTTTCTTGGCACTGAAACTCAATCCACTTTTCCTTCCAATGGCAGGTCATGGGACCCCATTGTTCCGACCAATCCATGCCCAAAATAATGTCATAGCCTCCCAGCTCCACCACTTTAGCAGCATAAGTAAAGGTATTGCCCTGTAACCACCAAGTTAGAGCAGGAACTTCAGATGAACATGCAAGAGTTTCCCCATTAGCCACCTTGACAGTTAAAGGAGTGGGTAACTGTTTGGTCTCTGCTGCTATTCTAGGCACAACAGCTGCATCAATAAAACTATGTGTACTGCCAGAATCTAACAGGACAGCACAACTTTTACCCACTAGAGCTCTGAATCTGATTGTTTTTGGGTGCTCAGCTCCTGACAGGGCATTAACAAACAGCAACAGTTCCTCCTCAATGGCTTCTTGCACTGCTAGAGCATCCAATATGTTATCAGATATCTGTGCATTGTCTTGTTGATCTGTGGTGATGGCCATAGCTTAGGCTGGACCAGCTGGCTTCTGCACACAAACATGCCCTGGAGCAAAATTTTCTCCACAACCAAAACTTAACCCATTTGCCCTTCTGTACTCCTTCAACTGCCTTGCCTTCCACAATTCTCCAGACCCAGTGCTTATTCTGTTCCCTGGTTTGCTGAAGGTTGCTTTAGACTGAAATTTGCTGTTTTTTTGTCTAGCCAATGTGGCTTCCTGCACCATTGCAAAAGCTGCTGCAGCAGCTATGGTGATGGGAAATTGTATCTCTACAGCTCCCTTGAGCTCCTCCTTAAGCCCTAACATAAATCTGGTTACCAAAAATGTGTCACTAACTGCTGGCTTATATAGCTTGACCTGATACACTAATTGCAGTAACTCCCTTTTGCACTCCTCAACAGTTCCCTTCTGTTTCAGAAGAAGCAGGGTCCTCATTGTTTCTCTATGCACATTCACATCAAATTCTGCGAGCACAGCCTCTCTGAAACTCACCCAATACACCCATCTGACTGACAGTTTGAATGCATGATACCAGTGAGCTGCATCACGCTCCAAATGCAGAGTTGCTGAAGTGACTTTGAAATTCTCTGGAATATCATACAGGGCAAAGTAAGCATCACAACCATCCAGCCAGATTTGCATGTCCGTACCATCAAATTTGGGGAAATTCATCTTGGGCATCCAGCTTCGGCGAGCAGACAACTGCATATCTTCTCCTCGAGCCATGTCGGGCTGATACTGAAATGTAGCCGGCCGAGGAATCTGTAAGGGTGGAAGAGGGGGACGAGGTGGTGGCGATTGAATGATCCCTTCCTGCCCTGTAGCCCCTGGCGAGCTTGGAATTGCGGCCGACTTGGCCACCCTTGCCGCAGCCATTTGGTCCTGCCTTACGTCCGCCAGGGAGTTCATGGTGAGATCTACCTTAGCCTGCACCGCGTCGATGCGCCCTGTTTGCTCTTCCATCCGCCTATCCAGAACGTCCAGCCTAGCCGAGATCGCGTCGATCCCCTCCATATTGTCCCTGACGAACTTGAGCGACTCCAGCTCCTTCATCAACCTCTCCTCAAATGCTTCCATGGAGGACAACACTTGCCTTGCCTGAGCACTTGGCTTGGACGGCGCCGTCGCGATCCCCGCCCCGAATCGGTGAACCCGCTTCGGGAATTACATAGATCAAGCCCGAGGGCGATCCACAACCTTCTGCAGGATTTTAGCACACAATCAAGAGAATATGGAAGCGCGCACTGACCGAATGAAGCTCTGAATACCAACTGTGATAGCCATGGATCGTTGAGATCTGGTAAATAGCGGTCAGGTGAGGGAGAAGATAGCTTGGGGAGGAAGAAGAAGAGAGACCAGGGAGAAAATAGATTCTATTTCATTTCTTCGATACCACTACAGAGAGATTCCCACTGTTTATATCAATACCGCTACAACTCACCCCAGCTCGACACCAGCTCACACATGCACGCTGCTCACCTAACCCTCTGCCTGGGCCCCTTTGTCAGGCGCTGACCCCTTGCACCCGGTCCCACTGTCAGCCACTTCCATCCGCATACGTCTCCGGCCTCTCCAGACACCTTGCTTCTGTTTCGCTGCCATGGCAGCCCTTCTCATCTGTCTTGGTGATCAACGGTGTCAGGGCCATGTTGGTGCTGACATTGTTTCAGGCTTAATAGTTACTTGAATGCTTGTTAGGGATTTGTCGTTATAGGAGGCTTAGGTGCTATTTTGTTTTGGTTGGTCATGAGCCTGTCGGGGCACCGGGAAGGGTTAAAATTTTCAGCGAACAAACTGAGGTCATTAGGTACATTTCATTAAATAAACCTGTTTAGGTTTGAAATGCGTACTTTTCTCTGTCATATAATTTTTTAATTGTGATTAGGACAAAATGGAAGCATTTTGGTGGCGGTCAATGGAGTGGATGATAAAGACTTTTATCTCCCATAGAATTTTACAGTACTGCGTCATAGGAAAATTGTTCGTGTGAGTATTATCTTTAATAAAAAAACAAGGAGACAGTGAGGTCACCAGCTAACTGTAAAGAAAGTTACTGGAAATGTAGACAGATTGTGATTGGTGGATCCTCTATGGCATCTTCAGCTTCATTAGTTGTCAGGAAAAATTATTTAGGCTGGTTAGGTGTAGACGAGACCATTTGATTGTCATGAAAATTAGTTTCACAATAATAACTTTTTTGTAATATATTACTTGTATTTCCCTAAAAAATAATGGTTAAAGTTGCGTATTGGTGATTGCAAAGCAGTTCGTCATCTATCTTTGGAAAGGAGTGAGCATTTTCAGCTATTCTTCTTAGATTTCTGTGTGTTTGAGCCTTTTAAGGTTACTGTAAAAAACAGCCCTTCAGAAATTATCTGTACAATCTTAATTGGTTCTTCCATTTTTGTGCTTCAGCCATTGATTTATACCTTTGATCAGTTTGCAGAAAGTGCATATCTAAGGAGTTCATCGATAAGGAGATCTGCTACTGCCCTACTTGCAACATTGATTTAGGCTGTGCTCCAGAGGAGAAACTCAGGTTTGTCTCAACCTACATATCACAAGCAGACGTTATTGTCTGTTTTTTAATAAACAACTTAAGCTTATGGTTCATGTCAATCAATTTTCTGTTCAGAGTTGATCACAGCCTACAATATGTGAGGTCAAAGATATTTCCTTCTAAAAGACGGAAGGTTGTGGACCAAGAAGCCATATCACCGGTCGAATCACCTGTCAAGAGAAAAGAACGATCTCTATCTTCACTGACAGTCCATGGTCCTCGGGTGTCTATACAGAAATGCCTTACAAAGAGGAGAACAAAAGCTTCGTGCTTACGCAGCTTGTCTTTGGTATGTAGCTTTTGTTTTAATCTGAAGGCTGTAATTTCGTAGCAGCACTATGTGACTACTTTGGGGCTAAAACATGTCGGTTGACTTTATTCTCTTGGGCACATCTTGGTTCTGGGCACTTCTTTATACATTGCATTTCTGGTATGCTAAATGAATAGAACATGAGGCCCTTTGATCCTTTGTTTGTTTGGTACCTGAAGTGTTTATGTGCATCTGAGGTTTTCTTGTTTAATCATATAGGTCGTTATTGAGTAGCATCAACATCGACTGTGTAAGGGATCATACTAACATCGATTTAGTTGACTCTTTTCAATCAACCTTGGTGAGATTTACGGTGTGTACACACGTACGTATCGGTTGGTGACATTAGGATAGATGCACAACACGGTCTTTGTGTTCGTCTTGAACTCTTATTAGTTTTCTATACACATATGATGCACAATGCCGTTAAATTTGTGTTGGAAACTTAATGTCATTTATGCATGCATCAAATGCTATAACTGTTTGTAAGGGAAGTATTGTCCACACCCTTCAGACCCTGCAATGTATGTATTGGTCTATTTTTGTTTGGGTTTCACTCTTTTTGAATATATAAGTCATATATGGTTAATTATTCTTTTCATGCTTTACATGATTTATATGCAGTATTCTACCTTGCAGGGCAGTAAAGATGCAACAAAGAAAGTTGGAGGATGGAAACCTTTGGCCTCTCATATTAGAGTTGGTAAAAGTAAAAAATCTCTCAAATCAGGTTCCGAAGAGGACAATAGAACTGGAATCATGTCTGGTGATCCAGAGCATGGTGCTCCTTCCAATGAAGCAAAGGCTAGCCTCTTGAAACGCTTGTTGGAGTCTAAGGAATACCCGACAAGAAAGGAGAATCTAGTGAAGAAGACTGGAAGCAAGAAAGTGTTCCCTCTGAAGGGGAAAAAGAAAATATTCAAGGCAAAACAACCTAGGAAAAAGAGAAGACTGCGAGCATTATGGTTCTATCTAGTGGCTGCTTTTGACCAGTAAGAAGCACTAGACTTCTCTTATGACGTTTATTGTACGTTTTGAAGGAAACACAGAAATCATGCTTTTGGTGTTTTCATTTGTTTCAGGAAGGGACAACCTCCTTTACCACAGCTACCTACAAATTTTTTGAGGATCAAGTGAGTTATCCAGGCTACTGTTTCATGTACAAACACAATATGTTAAGTTTGTGCTAACTTGCGCCTTTATCACATTGACCTAGGGATGTTGAATTGCCTGCTTCCTTCATACAAAAGTACCTTGTGCAGAAACTCAATCTTTCAAGTGAAGCTGAGGTATGTTTTCCCTTCTCCCAGTGCCAGTGATAAGCTAGACCTGAGAAAAAACTCAAATTATTGTTCCCAGCTTGCAGTCCGAATTTGTGTCGGACATCCTTTTGCCTCTTTTGGGCGTAATCATAAATCCCATTTGGGCATGCAGCAACAGAGTGCATGCCACCGCTTTACATGTATAGAATAAGAGAAGCATTGTCTCGGCTCATCAAAACCTCCTAGCAAGTGATAGCTTTCAATATTTTTCATATGTATCGACCTATGGTGTGCTTGCAGGTGGAGTTGATGTGCGCTGGCAAGAAAGTGGACCCAGCAATCACCCTGCATGACATAACGGACTGCTATCTGGACAAAGGACCGAACGGTTGGGTGCGGTCGTCCGTGGGCTCCCCTGCCACCGGGTTCATCACGACGGTGTTCTACAGCAGGCCGGAGCTGCCCACACCCCCAACACCACCGCCACCACCTGAAAGTCACCATGGCTTATCCAGAGCGCAGCCTCATGCCTGAACCAGTTCGGCCTCACTCCAGTCGTCTATTTCGGAGCCCTCTGGTTGGTGCCACATTGATGCCAACCTCGTGAGGCTCAGCTCGGCTCACCTCACCTTGTGATATGTAGATAGATGCTCGGTTCACATGCCTTGCGGGGATTCTGATCCGATCTGTTGTTCTTTACCATTTTTCTTCACCTGACGGAGTAGCTGTACCTATGCGGTTTGTAATCCTGTGTTGAGTTGTTGAGTGCTGCTGTAACTGGACTTGAAGCCTTTATGGTGTGCCTCTGTAATGTTTGTAGCACTATTTTTACTGTAAGCTCTTGTACAAGTTGTCGTCGAACCGGAAATTTGGTTAGTTATATATGGAGTAGCGTGTGGAGTACTGATATTGATTGATGGATACTGTCTTGCAAGTTCCAAGTAATTTCTGTGGCCTTGTAGCTCCAAATGGCCAATTTGGTTGGCTGATGTTTTTTTAATGCCTAAGCATGTAAACAACTAATAGAAAGAGCTAAATTGCTCTCCAATAAGAGATTACATCAAAGAGCTAAATTGCTCTTCAATAAAGACATTACATCAGGCACAGAGCCGTTACATCAGGCATATGGAAACCATTGCTGAAACCTGAAAGGTCATGAGCAATATCATTACATGTTCTTGGGCAGTACAAGACTTTTGAAATTCAGAAAATGAAGTGTAGCAAAAGCCTTCACGTCTTGAAAAATCGCACACAGGGGCGACGAACTAGAGCTCTCAGCTTCCATACCCTGCTTCAACTCCATATCACCAGTTTCCAGGAGCACCTTGCCCATTCCCGACTCGCTGGCGATCGCAAGTGCTTCACCCGCAGCCTGGAACTGATATTTCCAGGAACTCCGCTGTCTGGTGTTTGATCGTCATCCACGCTACTTCTCCAGAAATTTTTGCGTTTTCCCCTTCTCTGGATTTTGTCGAGTTCATTCCACCATGTCCACATCAACAACACTATAATGCAAATTCTGTCCTCCTTCATGCTGCAGATTCCTTGCATTCCATCATACCTCTAGCATTAATTTACTTTGGAGCTAAGGATCACCCTTTGTTCTTCCAATCCACATTCTCTCCACACTTGCTTCACTAATTTGCACTTGAAAAAACAGATGCCCGAAGTCTTCGAAATCCCTATTGCATAGGAAACATTTTGGGTTGATGATATCCCACACACTTGTGACAGGGCAAATAAGCTTAGAAACAATTTTTGTACTCAGCAAAAGATACATATTTCCATTTCAGCACAAGACGCAATACACAATCAAGATCTCTCTAGTTCAGAATCAGATCACCTGAATGACAGTATATATATTATATATAACCTTATATTACCCTACATACAGTACATGATAAATCCCCCACCCTTCCGGACCGAATTCCGGAACAAGTTCATCACAAAGAGAAAAAGGAATCAAATGCCAGGAGAGTAATCATCCTCCTATACCAATCTGTACACCCAACTTCTTCTGTCCAGGCATGCAGCTCCAGTCCAGGTAGCTAGAGCTTATCGGCGATCCTGCCAAGAGCATCGGCGAGCCTGCCGAGCACGACGGCGAGGCTGTTGGCCTGCTCTCTCCTCTCCTCCCGGTCGCGCTCCGAGTTCAGGTTCTGCGCCTCCAGCTGCGCCGCCACGAGCTGGCTGTTCCGCTCTAGGATCTCCAGCAGCTTGTCTGCCATGCCTTCTGCTCTGGGCTCACCGTCGTCGCCGGTTCGCCGTCTCTTCTGCCCGCTCTGCTGCAGTGTCGGTGAGCCTGCTGTCTTGGTGCTGCCTTGATGCCCTCCTTGCCCGCCTTTTGTTGTGCCTTGCTGTGCGCTCTGTTGCCTTGATGCCTCCGAATTCTCCGAAATCGGCAAGGCGATGACCGCCGGCGGTGGTGCCGGCGTCGCCTCTGGCGTCTCAGCATCTTCCTCCTCTTCGTCCTCCGAGAAGAGGACCTCCTCCCCGGCGGGCCGGCCACTGTCAAACACGGTCTCCACTGCCACTGCCACCTCCTTCCCCTTCCCTCTCTCCTCCTCCTCCTCCCCCGTCTCCTCCTCCTCACCATCCTCCTCCATGCGCACCACCCCTACTTCCTCCATGGCGGCATCACCGCCGGAGCTGCTGCCGGCGACGACTCCCCGACCTCGACCTTCGAGTATGCCGTACACCTCGCGGTCGAAGAACCCAGGGAGCCGGCGCTCCCGCCTCGCGTCGTTGCGCATGGCCCAGAACGAGGGCTCCCGCGCGCCGGCGGCCGCCCGCTCCCACTCCTTTATCTTCTTCCAGTCCCCAGCGAGGTTGCTCCACCGCTTCCGGCACTGCACGGCCCCCCTCTCCACGCCATGCCGCCGGCAGTACTCCGCGACCGCGGCCCACTTGGGCTCCAGCGCCGCCGCCGCCCCTTCCCCGGTTGCCCCGGCCGCCGCCGCCGCCAGGCGCCCCCTCCCGCCGCGCGCGCCGCCGCGGACTTCAACCATGCGCTTGCCCTCGATGAGCACCAGTATCTCCTGCCGCGTCCAGCGGGGCAGCCTCGGGGCGCGCACCGACGGGTTTGGCGCCGCCGCGGCCGCCGCACCGGCGGGGTCGCCGGCGCTGGACATGAGGGGAACGGAGTGGGGAACGCGTGATTTGGTGGGCGCAAGTTCTTTTTAGGGATTGTGGGCGGAAGTCGATTTGACGGCGTTGAAGCGGGTGGTGTTTTTTCTTTTCTTTTTGAGCGAATGAAGCAGGTGGTGTAAAAGGGTCACGTGGGCCGGGCCGCCTGTAAAAGGGCCTGGCATGGCACGGCTCATGTAAAAGGGTCGTGCGGCCCGAAGGCCTGGCCACGGGGATTGGGCCAGGCGCACCAGTTATAAAGCCCGGGCCGGCACGGCTGCACAGCTGGCCCTCGTTGTGTTACTCAAAAAAAAAATGGCCTTCGTCATTTTTAGCTTTTCAGGTTTATGTTTGAACAAAAAAAAATCTAAAAAAGTATTCCCTCCGTTTCTTTTTTACTTTGCATATAAGATTTTTCTTAAGTCAAACTTCATAAACTTTAATTTATATACAAAATTATCAACATCTATAATACTGGAGATATATAATATGAAAATTAATTCAATGATGCATCTAATGATATTGATTTTATATTGTGAATGTTGATATTTTTTCCTATAATCTTAGTCAAACTTCACTACGTTTTACTTAAGACAAATCTTATATATAGACTAAAAAGAAACAGAGACAGTAGTAAAAACTACAGAAGAATCTAAAAAATTCAAAAATAATATAGGGAAAAATCTCCAAAAGTTAAGAAATGCAAAAAAATAAAAAATATAGAAAAATAACTAGTTACAAGCCGGACGGGCGCATGCCATGTCGGGTCATGCCGGCCCACAAATAAAAGGGTTGTCTTAAGGCCTGGCGTTTAGATCGGCCTTGTTCCATGGCAGGTCGAAGGCTGGACCGACACTTTTAATCACGTGCCATGAGAGGCATGTGCCGGGCCAAAATTCCATGCACATGCCGGTCCGCGCGGCACGATCCTGGCTAGGTTTGTGTAAGAGCATCTCCAGTACTCCCTTTCCCCAATAGGCCAGATTTGCTAAAGCACAACTAGATCAAGAAGAAAAATAGCTCCTTCATATTGCTTGACCGATTTTGTATTGCTTGTAGAAGCTTCTGACCAAATTTTTGTTTTTCCCTTTCTTGAATTTGTTATCTTTTTTTGGTTTTATGTTCGTTCTTTTGTTTTTTCCTTTTATTTTTGTTTATTCACCTTAAATTCATGATTTTTAATTGATAGTTGCATGTGTTATCATCGAACATAATGTCCTTTGAGATGTTTTAAGCCGTCAGTACACTATGTTCATCTTTGCCACTGTTATTTCAGAGGCACTCGGCAAACCTTTTCATTTGAATTGTTTCAGACGCTGTACGAATTTTAGGCCCTTCTTGTGGAAACATAGTTAAGTTTTTAAATATTTTCTACACAGACATACATTTTTTTAAAAAAATCTCCTCCCTTTCCGGCCCTTTAATTTCCAATATTCCGCCCTTTCTTTCTGTCTCTCTTTTCTTCCCTCTCTTATCCACGCTTATTCTCCCACCACTTCTCCTACCCATTGTTCTGCAGTTGCTCCTCAATCTCCTTCCCTTTTTCTTTTGCCATCATGAGACTACATGTAACTCCCCACCCAGATGTTGTGTTGCATCAGTGTTTTAGGCTACCCTTATGTTTGTCAAATGACATGGTAATATGAGGACTCTCTGGGTGATGCCATCTTGTCCGTACAAGAGGGATATGCACAACCATGTCCTAACATGTTCGCGGACAAATGGGGGCCACCATTTGATGAATGCATTTAGAGATGCCATAATCTTTTGCATCCACCACCTTGTTCAGGAGGTCTCCTTGTTTCACAAAGAATGGCCACTTTACTATCAAGTCGGCGTACCATTAGCGAATGAGCATCAACGGGGTGAAGGACGGACGACCGAGCAGTTCATCCTCGCTCAAAGAACACAAGGGTTGGCTGGCACTATAGGGTACAAATGCTTTGAATAAGGCAAAGATCCATACCTGGACGGTTGAGGAACGGGCTAGTAGTCGCAGCCGAACTGCACTGTAGGAGAATCAAAGGGGGCGTGTTCTATGCAGCATGTGGCAGAGAGAAAATCCATCTACACCGGTTTTGGGGTTGCCCGCACTCCAAACAGTTCTAGAAGGTGCTTTGGTTGGAGAAGGCTGCCATTGTAGCCATTCCACCGGAGGTGAGTGGGTCCCAAAGTGCCATTTCCACTTAGTTGCAAGAATGGCTCGCTGGTGCAAGTGATACGTCTCCAACGTATTTATAATTTTTTATTGTTCCATGCTATTATATTATCTATCTTGGATGTTTTATATGCATTTATATGCTATTTTATATGATTTTTGGGACTAACCTATTAACTTAGAGCCCAGTGCCAGTTTTTTTTCCTTGTTTTTGAGTTTCGCAGAAAAGGAATGTCAAACTGAGTCCAATTGACCTGAAAATTTACGGAGATTACTTTTGGACCAAAAGAAGCCCCCGAAGCAAAAGAGTTGGGCCAGAAGAGTCCCGAGTCATCCACAAGGGTGGAGGGTGCTCCCACCCCCTAAGGCGCGCCCTCTGACCTTGTGGTTGACTCGTGGACCCCCCTGACTTGTTCTCGACGCCAACACCTCTTATATATTCCCAAACCTCCAGAGCAGAACCTAGATCGGGAGTTCCGCCGCCGCAAGCCTCTATAGCCACGAAAACTAATTAGGACCCTATTTCGGCACCCTGCCGGAGGGGTGAATCATCACCGGTGGCCATCTTCATCATCCCGGCGCTCTTCATGATGAGGAGGGATAGTTCACCCTTGGGGCTGAGGGTATGTACCAGTAGCTATGTGTTTGATCTCTCTCTCTCTCTCTCTCTCTCTCTCTCTCGTGTTCTTGATTTGGCACGATCTTGATATACCGCGAGCTTTGCTATTATAGTTGGATTTTATGATGTTTCTCCCCCTCTACCTTCTTGTAATGGATTGCGTTTTCCCTTTGAAGTTATCTTATCAGATTGAGTCTTTAAGGATTTGAGAACACTTGATGTATGTCTTGCATTTGCTTATCTGTGGTGACAATGGGATATTGACGTGATCCACTTGATGTATGTTATGGTGATCAACTTGCGGGTTCTGTGACCTTGTGAACTTATGCATAGGGGTTGGCACACGTTTTCGTCTTGACTCTCCGGTAGAAACTTTGGGGCACTCTTTGAAGTTCTTTGTGTTGGTTTGAATAGATGACTCTAAGATTTTGTGATGCATATCGTATAATCAAACCCGCGGATACTTGTGGTGACATTGGAGTATCTAGGTGACATTAGGGTTTTGGTTGATGTGTGTCTTAAGGTGTTATTTTAGTACGAACTCTAGGGATGTTTGTGACACTTATAGGAATAGCCCAATAGATCGATCAGAAAGAATAACTTTGAGATGGTTTCATACCCTACAATAATCTCTTCATTTTTTCTCCGCTATTAGTGACTTTGGAGTGACTCTTTGTTGCACACTGAGGGATTGTTATATGATCTAATTATGTTATCATTGTTGAGATAACTTGCACTAGTGAAAGTATGAACCCTAGGCCTTGTTTCAAAGCATTGCAATACCGTTTTCGCTCACTTTTATCACTTGTTACCTTGCTGTTTTTATATTTTCAGATTACAAAAACCTATATCTACCATCCATATTGCACTTGTATCACCATCTCTTCGCTGAACTAGTGCACCTATACAATTTACCATTGTATTGAGTGTGTTGGGGACACAAGAGACTCTTTGTTATTTGGTTGCAAGGTTGTTTGAGAGAGACCATCTTCATCATACGCCTCCCACGGATTGATAAACCTTAGGTCATCCACTTGAGGGAAATTTCCTGTTGTCCTAAAAACCTCTGCACTTGGAGGCCCAACGATGTCTACAAGAAGAAGGCTGAGTACTAGACATCAAGCTCTTTTCTGGCGCCGTTGCCGGGGAGGTGACTTCTTGAAGGTATATCTTTAGATCTTGCAATCGAATCTTTTAGTTTCTTGTTTTATCACTAGTTTATTCTATAAAAGAAAACTATAAAAAAATGGAATTGAGGTTGCCTCATATGCATCATCTTTTTAATGTCTTTCATGAAAATAAGGATCTGGTAATTTTGCCAAAGTGTTAGAAGAATGCATTAAAATGTTTGGCACTAAATCTTTGAATGATGAGCATGATTGCAATGTTGTTAGTATGAATTCTTTGAATATTCATGATGCTAATGATATGCAAAGCCACAAGCTTGGGGATGCTATGTTTGATGAAGATGATATTTTTTCTCCCCCAAGTTTTGATGAGCAAATTTATTATGATGATAGCATGCCTCCTATTTATGATGATTATATTGATGAAAGTGGGTTTGGAAGAGTGTCAACTCTAGGAAGTAATGATCCCACTATTTTGGAGGGTGTTGAATCTTATTGTAATAATGATAAAGGTGGATTTGGAGAGGTCATGACTTTATTTAGTGATGAATCCACTATTTCGGAAGAGGTTCCAATTGATTATGAGAATAAAGTTGCTATATATGATGATTATTGTGATGTAATGATAACCATGAAACTTGTCATCTTGATTTTAATTTTCAATTGGATTATGCCTTAGTTATTTTGTTGAGTTTGCTCCCACTACTATTCATGAGAATTTTTTTGCTTATGTGGTGAGTAGTAAAATTCCTATGCTTGTGCATCATGAAAATAATGCTTTATGTGATGGTTATATTGTTGAATTCATTCATGATGCTACTGAAAATTATTATGAGAGAGGAACATATGCTTCTACTTATTGCAATAATATCAAGTTTTCCTCTCTATGTGTTTAAAGTGTTGAAGTTATGCTTGTTTTGCTTTCCTATGCTAGTTGATTCTTGCTCCCATAAATTGTTTGCTCACAAAATACCTATGCATAGGAAGTGGGTTAGACTTAAATGTGCTAGTCATATTCTTCATGATGCTTCCATTATGTTTCAATTCCTATCTTTTATATGAGCATCATTGAAATCATCATGCCTAGCTAGAAAGGCATTAAAGAAAAGTGCTTGTTGGGAGACAACCCAATGTTTACCCCTACTGTTTTTGCATGTTCACATGATTAAGGTACTGTAGTAATCATGTTTTATAGCTTTTGTTTCAATAAAGTGCCAAGTAAAGCCTTTGGGATAGCTTATGGTGATAGTTGATTTGATCTTGCTGAAAAACAGAAACTTTTGCGCTCACGAAAACAATTCTCATTTTTAGCAGAAGAGTGCTTTTTAGTTGATTCTTTTTGAAGAAGATTAATAGACAAATTGCCTAGGACTTCCAAATTTCTCAAGATTTTTGGAGTTACAGAAGTATGATTTCAATTCAGATCGTTACAGATTGTTCTGTTTTTGACAGATTCTGTTTTCGATGCATAGTTTGCTTGTTTTCTAGTTTCTATGGCTTATATTGCTTAATATAAATTATAGAAATGATAGGGTACAGTAGGAATAATGTGAGAAAAATTATGAATCTTGTCTTGACAGTACCAAAGTGAATGATTTTTTTTATTATATTAACGGAGCTTACGAGTTTTCTGTTAAGTTTTGTGTTGTGAAGTTTTCAAGTTTTGGGTAAAGTTTCGATGGACTACGGAACAAGGAGTGGCAAGAGCCTAAGCTTGGGGATGCCCAAGGCACCCCAAGGTAATATTCAAAGAAAACCAAGAGCCTAAGCTTGGGTATGCCCCGGATGGCATCCCCTCTTTCGTCTTCGTTCATCGGTAACTTTACTTGAGGCTATATTTTTATTCACCACATGATACGTGTTTTGCTTGGAGCGTCATTTTCTTTTGTTTATATTTGCTTGCTGTTATTCAGAGACATGTTTTATATCTTTTAGTTCAATAAAAGTGTCAAGATAGCCTTCACCGCGCTCAATTTGCAAGTATATGAGTTGCTGTTTCAAAACAGAAAGTTTATCATTGTTGCAAAAATTCCCTAGAAAGTCAGAATGTGATAAAATGTTGAAACTTTTTGCACAGCAAGCTATGACAAATTCTCTACAGCGTGGTAAAATTTCAGAATTTTTTGAGTTAAATAAGTATGGATTTTCCTTACAGACTATTCTGTTTAGACAGATTGCTGCTATGTTTGCATTGTTTGCATATGTTTGCTTGTTTAATGATTCTATTTGAGGATGGGAGTATTAAATATGCAGAGACATTTAGTATGAAATGTCAAATTATAATTTTAGTGATTTTCTACAGTAGAGAATGATAAGGTTTATGCAATGATTTATACTAACTTATCTCATGAGTTCTTGTTGAGTTTTGTGTGGATGAAGTTTTTAAGATTTAGGGAAACCATAGTACAAAAGGAATTAAGTGTTAGGGAACGTAGCATGCAATTTCAAAAAAATTCCTACGATCACGCAAGATCTATCTAGGAGATGCATATCAACGAGAGGGGGAGAGTGTGTCCACATACCCTCGTAGACCGAAAGCGGAAGCGTTATGTTAACGCGGTTGATGTAGTCGAACGTCTTCACGATCCAACCGATCCAAGTACCGAACGTACGGCACCTCCGTGTTCAGCACACGTTCAGCTCGATGACGTCCCTCGAACTCTTGATCCAGCAGAGGGTCGAGGGAGAGTTTCGTCAGTACGATGGCGTGGATGGTGATGTGATCCGCGCTGGGCTTCGCCTAAGCACTACGACGCTATGATCGGAGGAGCAAACTGTGGAGAGAGACGCCGCACACGGCTTGGAACAATTGTTGTATGTCCAAGGGGTGCCCTGCCCACGTATATAAAGGAGGAAGAGGGAGGAGGCCGGGAACCAGGGGAGCGCCAAGGAGTGGGGAGTCCTACTAGGACTCCAGTCCTAGTAGGATTCAGCCCCACCTTTTTTCCTTCTACCGGAGGGGGTAAAGGGAAGGAGAGGGAGTAGGAGAAGGAAATGGGGGTGCGCCCCCTTTCCCTAGTCCAATTTGGCCTCCTCCCTTGTGTGTGTGTGTGTGTGGGGGGGGGGCGCACCAGCCCCTTTGGGCTGGTTAGCCTCCCTCTTATGGCCCATATCTTTTGACGGGGGGGGGGGGGGGGTTCTGGTAACCCCTCCGGTACTCCGGTATGTACCCGATACACTCCCGAACCCTTCCGATGTCCGAATACTACCTTCCAATATATAATCTTTACCTCTCGACCATTTTGAGACTCCTCGTCATGTCCGTGATATCATCCGGGACTCCGAACAAACTTCGGTCACCAAAACACATAACTCATAATACAAACGATCATTATGCTAAGCTAACAATCTCATAGTCAGACGATTTGTATTATGAGTTATGTGTTTTGGTGACCGAAGTTTGTTCGGAGCCCTAGATGAGATCATGGACATGACGAGGAGTCTCGAAATGGTCGAGAGGTAAAGATTGATATATTGGAAGGTAGTATTCGGACATCGGAAGGTTTCCGGAGTGTATCGGGTACATACCGGAGTACCGAAGGGGTTACCGGAACCCCCCGCCTCCCGGGGAAAGATATGGGCCATATGGGCCATAGGAGGGAGGCTAACCAGCCCACAAGAGGCTGGTGCGCCCCCCCACAAGGGAGGAGGCCGAATTGGACTAGGGAAAGGGGGCGCCCCCTTTCCTTCTCCTACTCCCTCTTCTTCCCCTTTTCCCCCTCCGGTAGAAGGAAAAAAGGGTGGGGCCGAATCCTACTAGGACTGGAGTCCTAGTAGGACTCCCCTCTCCTTGGCACGCCTCTGGTGGTCGGCCTCCTCCCTCTCCCTCATTTATATACATGGGCAGGGCACCCCTTGGACATACAACAATTGTTCCAAGCCGTGTGCGGCGTCTCTCTCCACAGTTTGCTCCTCCGGTCATAGCGTCGTAGTGCTTAGGCGAAGCCCAGTGCGGATCACATCACCATCACCGTCACCATGCCGTTGTGCTGATGGAACTCCCCTCGGCCTCAACTGGATCAAGAGTTCGAGGGACGTCACCGAGCTAAACGTGTGCTGATCGCGGAGGTGCCGTACGTTCGGTACTTGGATCGCGAAGACGTTCGACTACATCAACCGTGTTACTAAACGCTTCCGCTTTCGGTCTACGAGGTTACGTGGACACACTCTCCCCGCTCGTTGCTATGCTTCTCCTAGATAGATCTTGCGTGATCGTAGGCAAAATTTTGAAATACTACGTCCCCCAATAGTGGCATCCGAGCTAGGTCTATGCGTAGATGTTATATGCACGAGTAGAACACAATGAGTTGTGGGCGATAATAGTCATACTGCTTACCAGCAACGTCTTACTTTGATTCGGCGACATTGTTGGATGAAGCGGCCCAGACCGACATTACATGACCGCGTTCATGAGACTGGTTCTACCGACGTGCTTCGCACACAAGTGGCTAGTGGGTGTCTGTTTCTCCAACTTTAGTTGAATCGAGTTTGACTACGCCCGGTCCTTGTTGAAGGTTAAAACAGCACACTTGACGAAAAATCGTTGTGGTTTTGATGCGTAGGTAAGAACGGTTCTTGCTAGAAGCCCGTAGCAGCCACGTAAAGCTTGCAACAACAAAGTAGAGGACGTCTAACTTGTTTTTGCAGGGCTTGCTGTGATGTGATATGGTCAAGACGTGATGATATATAAATTGTTGTATGAGATGATCATGTTTTGTAACAGTTATCGGCAACTGGCAGGAGCCATATGGTTGTCACTTTATTGTATGAAATGCAATCGCCATGTAATTGCTTTACTTTATCACTAAGCGGTAGCGATAGTCGTAGAAGCAATCGTTGGCGAGACGACAACGATGCTTCGTTGGAGATCAAGGTGTCAAGCCGGTGACGATGGTGATCATGACGATGCTTTGGAGATGAAGATCAAAGGCACAAGATGATGATGGCCATATCATATCACTTATTTGATTGCATGTGATGTTTATCCTTTATGCATCTTATTTTGCTTAGTATGACGGTAGCATTATAAGATGACCTCTCACTAAATTTCAAGGTATAAGTGTTCTCCCTGAGTATGCACTGTTGCTATAGTTCGTCGTGCCGAGACACCACGTGATGATCGGGTGTGATAAGCTCTACGTTCACATACAACGGGTGCAAGCCAGTTTTGCACATGCAGAATACTCGGGTTAAACTTGACGAGCCTAGCATATGCAGATATGGCCTCGGAACACTGAGACCAAAAGGTCGAGCGTGAATCATATAGTAGATATGATCAACATAGTGATGTTCACCATTGAAAACTACTCCATCTCACGTGATGATCGGACATGGTTTAGTTGATATGGATCACGTGATCACTTAGATGATTAGAGGGATGTCTATCTAAGTGGGAGTTCTTAAGTAATATGATTAATTGAACTTTAATTTATCATGAACATAGTACCTGATAGTATTTTGCATGTCTATGTTGTTGTAGATCAATGGCCCGTGCTACTGTTCCTTTGAATTTTAATGCGTTCCTAGAGAAAGCTTAGTTGAAAGATGATGGTAGCAACTACACGGACTGGGTCCGTAACTTGAGGATTATCCTCATTGCCGCACAGAAGAATTACGTCTTGGAAGCACCGCTAGGTGCAAGACCCGCTGTAGGAGCAACACCAGACGTTGTGAACGCCTGGCAAAGCAAAGCTGATGACTACTCGATAGTTCAGTGTGCCATGCTTTACGGCTTAGAACCGGGACTTCAAAGACGTTTTGAATCTCATGGAGCATATGAGATGTTCTAGGAGTTGAAGTTAATATTTCAAGCAAATGCCCGGATTGAGAGATATGAAGTCTCCAATAAGTTCTACAGCTGCAAAATGGAGGAGAATAGTTCTGTCAGTGAACATATACTCAGAATATCTGGGTACCACAACCACTTGACTCAACTGGGAGTTAATATTGCTGTTGATAGTGTCATTGACAAAGTTCTTCAATCACTGCCACCAAGTTACAAAAGCTTCGTGATGAACTATAATATGCAAGGGATGGATAAGACAATTCCTGAGCTCTTCGCGATGCTAAAGGCTGCGGAGGTAGAAATCAAGAAGGAGCATCAAGTGTTGATGGTTAACAAGACCAGTAGTTTCAAAAAAAGGGCAAAGGGAAGAAGGGGAACTTCAAGAAGAATGGCAAGCAAGTTGATGCTCAAGTGAAGAAACCCAAGTCTGGACCTAAGCCTGAGACTGAGTGCTTCTACTGCAAAGGGACTGGTCACTGGAAGCGGAACTGCCCCAAGTATTTGGCGGATAAGAAGGATGGCAAAGTGAAAGGTATATTTGATATACATGTTATTGATGTGTACCTTACTAATGCTCGTAGTAGCACCTGGGTATTTGATACTGGTTCTGTTGCTCATATTTGCAACTCGAACAGGGGCTACGGATTAAACGAAGATTGGCTAAGGACAAGGTGACGATGCGCGTGGGAAATGGTTCCAAAGTCGATGTGATTTCCGTCAGCACGCTACCTCTACATCTACCTTCGGGATTAGTTTTAGACTTGAATAATTGTTATTTGGTGCCAGCGTTAAGCATGAACATTATATTTGGATCTTGTTTGATGCGAGACGGTTATTCATTTAAATCAGAGAATAATGGTTGTTCTATTTATATGAGTAATATCTTTTATGGTCATGCACCCTTGATGAGTGGTCTATTTTTGTTGAGTCTCCATAGTAGTGATACACATATTCATAGTTTGAAGCCAAAAGATATAAGTTTAATAATGATAGTGCAACTTATTTGTGGCACTACCGTTTAGGTCGTATTGGTGTAAAGCGCATGAAGAAACTCCATGCTGATGGGCTTTTGGAATCACTTGATGCTTGCGAACCATGCCTCATGGGCAAGATGACTAAGACTCCGTTCTCCGGAACAATGGAGCGAGCAACATACTTGTTGGAATAATACAAACTGATGTATGCGGTCCGATGAGTTTTGAGGCTCGCGGCGTGTATCGTTATTTTCTGAATTTCACAGATGATTTGAGCAGATATGGGTATATCTACTTGATGAAACATAAGTCTGAAACATTTGAAAAGTTCAAAGAATTTCAGAGTGAAGTGGAAAATCATCGTAACAAGAAAATAAAGTTTCTACGATCTGATCGTGGAGGTGAATATTTGAGTTACGAGTTTGGTCTTCATTTGAAACAGTGTGGAATAGTTTCGCAACTCACGCCACCTGGAACACCACAGCGTAATGGTGTGTCCGAATGTCGTAATCGTACTTTATTAGATATGGTACGATCTATGATGTCTCTTACTGATTTACCGCTATCGTTTTGGGGTTATGCTTTAGAGACGGATGCATTCACGTTAAATAGGGCACCATCTAAATCCGTTGAGACGACACCATATGAACTGTGTGTTGGAAATATGCCCTAGAGGCAATAATAAATAGGTTATTATTATATTTCCTTATTCACGATAATCGTTTGTTATCCATGCTAGAATTTTATTGATAGGAAACTCAGATACATGTGTGGATACATAGATAACACCATGTCCCTAGTAAGCCTCTAGTTGACTAGCTCGTTGATCAATAGATGGTTACGGTTTCCTGACCATGGACATTGGATGTCGTTGATAACGGGATCACATCATTAGGAGAATGATGTGATGGACAAGACCCAATCCTAAGCCTAGCACAAGATCGTGGAGTTCGTTTGCCAAGAGCTTCTCTAATGTCAAGTATCATTTCCTTAGACCATGAGATTGTGCAACTCCCGGATACCGTAGGAATGCTTTGGGTGTACCAAACGTCACAACGTAACTGGGTGGCTATAAGGTGCACTACAGGTATCTCCGAAAGTGTCTGTTGGGTTGGCACGAATCGAGACTGGGATTTGTCACTCCGTATAAACGGAGAGGTATCTCTGGGCCCACTCGGTAGGACATCATCATAATGTGCACAATGTGACCAAGGAGTTGATCACGGGATGATGTGAGTTACGGAATGAGTAAAGAGACTTGCCGGTAACGAGATTGAACAAGGTATCGGGATACCGACGATCGAATCTCGGGAAAGTAACATACCGATAGACAAAGGGAATTGTATACGGGATTGATTGAATCCTTGACATCGTGGTTCATCCGATGAGATCATCGAGGAGCATGTGGGAGCCAACATGGGTATCCAGATCCCGCTGTTGGTTATTGACCGGAGAGTCGTCTCGGTCATGTCTGCATGTCTCCCGAACCCGTAGGGTCTACACACTTAAGGTTCGGTGACGCTAGGGTTATAGAGATATTAGTATGCGGTAACCCGAAAGTTGTTCGGAGTCCCGGATGAGATCCCGGACGTCACGAGGAGTTCCGGAATGGTCCGGAGGTAAAGATTTATATATGGGAAGTCTTATTTTGGTCACCGGAAAAGTTTCGCACTTTATCGGTATTGTACCGGGAGTGCCGAAAGGGGTCCGGGGGTCCACCAAGGGGGTCCACCAGCCCCGGGGGGCCACATGGGCTGTAGGGGGTGCGCCTTGGCCTATATGGGCCAAGGGCACCAGCCCCAAGAGGCCCATGCGCCAAGAGATAAGAAAAAAGGGAGAGTCCTAAAGGGGGAAGGCACCTCCGAGGTGCCTTGGGGAGGAAGGACTCCTCCCTGGCCGCACCCTTCCTTGGAGGAAGGTCCAAGGCTGCGCCCCCCCTCTCCCTTGGCCCTATATATAGTGGGGGGGAGGGAGGGCAGCAAAACCTAAGCCCTGGCGCCTCCCTCTCCCTCCCGTGACACATCTCCCTCCTCCCGCAGCGCTTGGCGAAGCCCTGTTGGAATCCCGCTACTTCCACCACCACGCCGTCGTGCTGCTGGATCTCCATCAACCTCTCCTCCCCCCTTGCTGGATCAAGGAGGAGGAGACGTCGCTGCTCCGTACGTGTGTTGAACGCGGAGGTGCCGTCCGTTCGGCGCTTGGATCATCGGTGATTTGGATCAGGACGAGTACGACTCCATCAACCCCGTTCTCTTGAACGCTTCCGCTCGCGATCTACAAGGGTATGTAGATACACTCCCCTTCCCCTCGTTGCTAGATTACTCCATAGATTGATCTTGGTGATGCGTAGAAAATTTTGAATTTCTGCTACGTTCCCCAACAGTGGCATCATGAGCTAGGTCTATGCGTAGTTTCTATGCACGAGTAGAACACAAAGTAGTTGTGGGCGTAGATGTTGTCAATTTTCTTGCCACTACTAGTCTTATCTTGTTTCGGCGGCATCGTGGGATGAAGCGGCCCGGACCGACCTTACACGTACGCTTACGTGAGACAGGTTCCACCGACTGACATGCACTAGTTGCATAAGGTGGCTAGCGGGTGTCTGTCTCTCCCACTTTAGTCGGAACGGATTCGATGAAAAGGGTCCTTATGAAGGGTAAATAGAAATTGGCATATCACATTGTGGTTTTACGTAGGTAAGAAACGTTCTTGCTAGAAACCTATACAAGCCACGTAAAAACTTGCAACAACAATTAGAGGACGTCTAACTTGTTTTTGCAGCATGTGCTATGTGATGTGATATGGCCAGAAGATGTGATGAATGATATATGTGATGTATGAGATTGATCATATTCTTGTAATAGGAATCACGACTTGCATGTCGATGAGTATGACAACCGGCAGGAGCCATAGGAGTTGTCTTTATTTTTTGTATGACCTGCGTGTCATTGAATAACGCCATGTAAATTACTTTACTTTATTGCTAAGCGCGTTAGCCATAGAAGTAGAAGTAATCGTCGGCGTGACTACTTCATAAAGACACAATGATGGAGATCATGATGATGGAGATCATGGTGTCATGCCGGTGACAAAGATGATCTTGTTGCCCCGAAGATGGAGATCAAAGGAGCAAGATGATATTGGCCATATCATGTCACTATTTGATTGAATGTGATGTTTATCATGTTATGCATCTTATTTGCTTAGAACGACGGTAGCATAAATAAGATGATCCCTCACTAAAATTTCAAGAGACGTGTTCCCCCTAACTGTGCACCGTTGCGAAGGTTCGTTGTTTCGAAGCACCACGTGATGATCGGGTGTGATAGATTCTAACGTTCGAATACAACGGGTGTTGACGAGCCTAGCATGTACAGACATGGCCTCGGAACACATGCAAAACACTTAGGTTGACTTGACGAGCCTAGCATGTACAGACATGGCCTCGGAACACAAGAGACCGAAAGGTCGAACATGAGTCGTATAGCAGATACGATCAACATGGAGATGTTCACCGATGATGACTAGTCCGTCTCACGTGATGATCGGACACGGCCTAGTTTGACTCGGATCATGTATCACTTAGATGACTAGAGGGATGTCTATCTGAGTGGGAGTTCTATAATCAGATGAACTTCATTATCATGAACATAGTCAAAAGGTCTTTGCAAATTATGTCATACGCTTTAGTTCTACTGTTTAAGATATGTTCCTAGAGAAAATTTAGTTGAAAGTTGGTAGTAGCAATTATGCGGACTGGGTATGTAAACTGAGGATTGTCCTCATTGCTGCACAGAAGGCTTATGTCCTTAATGCACCGCTCGGTGTGCTGAACCTCAGCGTCGTCTGTAAATGTTACGAAACATCTGACATACACGTTTTGATGACTACGTGATAGTTCAGTGCGTAATGCTAACGGTTTAGAATTGTGGCACAAGAGACGTTTTTTGAAACGTCGCAGAACATAGGAGATGTTCCGAAGACTGAAATTGGGATTTCAGACTAGTGCCCACGTCAAGAGGTATGAGACCTCTGACAAGTTTCTTAAGCCTGCAAACTAAGGGAGAAAAAGCTCAATCGTTGAGCATGTGCTCAGATTGTCTGAGTACCACAATCGCTTGAATCGAGTGGGAGTTAATCTCCCAGATGAGATAGTGATAGTTCTCCATAGTCACTGCCACCAAGCTAGTAGAGCTTCGTGATGAACTATAACATATCAGGGATAGTTATGATGATCCTTGAGCTATTCGCGATGTTTGACACCGCGAGAGTAGAAATCAAGAAGGAGCATCAATTGTTGATGGTTAGTAAAACCACTAGTTTAAGAAGGGCAAGGGAAAAAGGGATACTTCATGAAACAGCAAATCATTTGCTGCTCTAGTAAAGAATCCCAAGGTTGAACCCAAACCCGAGACTAAGTGCTTCTGTAATGAGGGGAACGGCCACTGAAGCAGGACTACCCTAGATACTTGGTAGATGAGAAGGTAGGCAAGATCGACAGAAGTATATTGGATATACATTATATGAATGTGTACTTTACTAGTACTCCTAGCATCACCAGGGTATTGGATACCGGTTCGGTTGCTAAGTGTTAGTAACTCGAAATAAAAGCTGCGGAATAAATGGAGACTGGCTAAAGGTGAGATGACGATGTATGTTGGAAGTGTTTCCAAGGTCGATGTGATCAAGCATCGCATGCTCCCTCTACTATCGAGATTTGGTGTTTGCGTTGAGCATGATTGGATTATGTTTATCGCAATACGGTTATTCATTTAAGGAGAATAATGGTTACTCTGTTTATTTGAATAATACCTTCAATGGTCTTGCACCTAAAATGAATCTCGATCGTAGTGATACACATGTTCATGCCAAAAGATATAAGATAGTAATGATAGTTCCACATACTTGTGGCACTACCATTTGAGTCATATTGGTATAGAGTGCATGAAGAAGCTCCATGTAGATGGATCTTTGGACTCAGTCGTTTTTGAAAAGATTGAGACATGCGAACAATGTCTATTGGTATATATGCATGAAGAAACTCCATGCAGATGGATCGTTTGGACTCACTTGATTTTGAATCACTTGAGACATGCAAATCATACCACATGGGCAAGATGACTGAAAGGCCTCGTTTTCAGTAAGATGAAACAAGAGAGCAACTTATTGGAAGTAATACATTTTGATGTATGCAGTCCAATGAGTGCTGAGGCATGCAGTGGATATCGTTATGTTCTTACTTCACAGATGGTTTGAGTAGATGCTGAGTGTATTTGCTTGATGAAACACAAGTCTGAATTATTGAAAGGTTCAAGTAATTTCAGAGTGAAGTTGAAGATCGTCGTGACAAGAGGATAAAATGTCTGTGATATGATCATAGAGATGAGTATCTGAGTTACGAGTTTGGCACACAATTAAGACATTGTGGAAAGTGTTTCACAATTGATACCGCCTGGAACACCATAGTGTGATGATGTGTCCGAACATCATAACTGCACCCTATTGGATATGGTGCATACCATGATGTCTCTTATCGAATTACCACTATCGTTTATGGGTTAGGCATTAGAGACAACCGCATTCACTTTAAAAAGGGGCACCACGCAATTCCGTTGAGACGACACCGTTTAGAGAAACCTAAGTTGTCGTTTCTTAAAGGTTTGGGGCTACGATGCTTATGTGAAAAAGTTTCAGGTTGATAAGCTCGAACCCAAAGCGGATAAATGTGTCTTCATAGAATACCCAAAAACAGTTGGGTATACCTCCTATTTCAGATCTGGAAGCAAAAGTAATTGCTTCTAGAAACAATTCCTTTCTCGGGGAAAAGTTTCTCTCGAAAGAATTGAGTGGGAGGATGGTGGACACTTGATAAGGTTATTGAACCGTCACTTCAACTAGTGTGTAGCAGGGCATAGGAAGTTGTTCCTGTGGCACCTACACCAATTGAAGTGGAAGCTTATGATAGTGATCATGAAACTTCGGATCAAGTCACTACCAAACCTCGTAGGACGACGAGGATGCGTGCTACTTCAGAGTGGTACGTGATCCTGTCTGAGATATCATGTTGTTGGACAATACTGAACCTACGAGCTATGGAGAAGCGATGGTGGGCCCATATTCCGACAAATGGTTAGAAGCCATGAAATCCGAGATAAATGGATCTTTGAGAAGAAGACGGACGTGGACGGTAATGTTACCGTCTGTGAAGCTCGACTTGTGGCACAGAGTATTTTCACAAGTTCAAGGAGTTGACTACGATGAGATTTTGTCATCCGTAGTGATGCTTAAGTCCGTCAGAATCATGTTAGCATTAGCTGCATTTATGAAATCTGGCAGATGGATGTCAAAACAAGTTTCCTTACCAGTTTTCGTAAGAAAAGGTTGTATGTGATAGAATCGGAAAGGTTTTGTCGATCCTAAGGATGCTAAAAGGTATGCTAGCTCCAGCGATCCTTCCATGGACTAGAGCAAGCATCTCGGAGTCAGAATATACGCTTTGATGGAGTGATCAATGTTTTTGGGTTTATACATAGTTTGTTAGAAACTTGTATTTACAATAAAGTGAGTGGGAGCGCTACAACATTTCTGATAAGTATATGTGAATGACATATTGTTGATCCGAAATGATGTAATATTTCTGGAAAGCATAAAGGGTTGTTTGAAAGGAGTTTTTCAAAGGAAGACCTGGATAAAAGCTGCTTACATATTGGGCATCAAGATCTATAGAGATAGATCAAGACGCCCGATGATACTTTCAAAGAACGCACACCTTGACATGATTTTGAAAGAGTTCAAAATAGATCAGCAAAGAAGGAGTTCTTGGCTGTGTTACAAGGTGTGCGTATTGAGTAAGACTCAAGACCTGACCATAGCAGAAGAGAGAGAAAGGACGAAGGTCATCCCCTATGCTTTAGACGTAGGCTCTACAGTATGCTATGCTGTGTACCGCACATGAAGTGTGCCTTGCCATGAGTTGGTCAAGGGGTACAATAGTGATCCGGGAATGGATCACATGACAGCGGTCGAACTTATCCTTAGTACCTAGTGGACTAAGGAATTTTCTCGATTATGGAGGTGAAAGGGAGTTCGTTGTAAAGGGTTATGTCGATGCGAACTTTGACACTAATCCGGATGACTCTGAGTAGTAAACCGGATTCGTATAGTAGAGCAATTATTTGAAATGGCTCCAAATAGCGCGTGGTAGCATCCACAAGATGACATAGATATTCGTAAAGCACACACGGATCTGAAAGGTTCAGACCCGTTGAGTAATAACCTCTCTCACAAGCATAACATGATCAAACCAGAACTCATTGAGTGTTAATCACATAGAGACGTGAACTAGATTGTTGACTCTAGTAAACTCTTTGGATGTTGGTCACATGGTGATGTGACCTGTCAGTGTTAATCACATGGTGATGTGAACTAGATTATTGACTCTAGTGCAAGTGGGAGACTGTTGGAAATATGCCCTAGAGGCAATAATAAATAGGTTATTATTATATTTCCTTATTCATGATAATCGTTTGTTATCCATGCTAGAATTGTATTGATAGGAAACTCAGATACATGTGTGGATACATAGACAACACCATGTCCCTAGTAAGCCTCTAGTTGACTAGCTCGTTGATCAATAGATGGTTACGGTTTCCTGACCATGGACATTGGATGTCGTTGATAACGGGATCACATCATTAGGAGAATGATGTGATGGACAAGACCCAATCCTAAGCCTAGCACAAGATCGTGCAGTTCGTTTGCCAAGAGCTTTTCTAATGTCAAGTATCATTTCCTTAGACCATAAGATTGTGCAACTCCCGGATACCGTAGGAATGCTTTGGGTGTACCAAACGTCACAACGTAACTGGGTGGCTATAAAGGTGCACTACAGGTATCTCCGAAAGTGTCTGTTGGGTTGGCACGAATCGAGACTGGGATTTGTCACTCCGTATAAACGGAGAGGTATCTCTGGGCCCACTCGGTAGGACATCATCATAATGTGCACAATGTGACCAAGGAGTTGATCACGGGATGATGTGAGTTACGGAACGAGTAAAGAGACTTGCCGGTAACGAGATTGAACAAGGTATCGGGATACCGACGATCGAATCTCGGGCAAGTAACATACCGATAGACAAAGGGAATTGTATACGGGATTGATTGAATCCTCGACATCGTGGTTCATCCGATGAGATCATCGAGGAGCATGTGGGAGCCAACATGGGTATCCAGATCCCGCTGTTGGTTATTGACCGGAGAGTCGTCTCGGTCATGTCTGCATGTCTCCCGAACCCGTAGGGTCTACACACTTAAGGTTCGGTGACGCTAGGGTTATAGAGATATTAGTATGCGGTAACCCGAAAGTTGTTCGGAGTCCCGGATGAGATCCCGGACGTCACGAGGAGTTCCGGAATGGTCCGGAGGTAAAGATTTATATATGGGAAGTCTTATTTTGGTCGCCGGAAAAGTTTCTCACTTTATCGGTATTGTACCGGGAGTGCCGAAAGGGGTCCAGGGGTCCACCAGCCCCGGGGGGCCACATGGGCTGTAGGGGGTGCGCCTTGGCCTATATGGGCCAAGGGCACCAGCCCCAAGAGGCCCATGCGCCAAGAGATAAGAAAAAAGGGAGAGTCCTAAAGGGGGAAGGCACCTCCGAGGTGCCTTGGGGAGGAGGGACTCCTCCCTGGCCGCACCCTTCCTTGGAGGAAGCGCCAAGGCTGCGCCCCCCTCTCCCTTGGACCTATATATAGTGGGGGGGAGGGAGGGCAGCAAAACCTAAGCCCTGGCGCCTCCCTCTCCCTCCCGTGACACATCTCCCTCCTCCCGCAGCACTTGGCGAAGCCCTGTTGGAATCCCGCTACTTCCACCACCACGCCGTCGTGCTGCTGGATCTCCATCAACCTCTCCTCCCCCCTTGCTGGATCAAGGAGGAGGAGACATCGCTGCTCCGTACGTGTGTTGAACGCGGAGGTGCCGTCCGTTCGGCGCTAGGATCATCGGTGATTTGGATCACGACGAGTACGACTCCATCAACCCCGTTCTCTTGAACGCTTCCGCTCGCGATCTACAAGGGTATGTAGATGCACTCCCCTTCCCCTCGTTGCTAGATTACTCCATAGATTGATCTTGGTGATGCGTAGAAAATTTTGAATTTCTGCTACGTTCCCCAACACTGTGGTTTGGCAAGAAACCCAAGTTGTCGTTTCTTAAAGTTTGGGGCTGCGATGCTTATGTGAAAAATCTTCAACCTGATAAGCTCGAACCCAAATCGGAGAAATGTGTCTTCATAGGATACCCAAAGGAAACTATTGGGTACACCTTCTATCACAGATCCGAAGGCAAGACATTCGTTGCCAAGAATGGATCCTTTCTAGAGAAGGAGTTTCTCTCGAAAGAGGTGAGTGGGAGGAAAGTAGAACTTGATGAGGTAATTGTACCTGCTCCCTTATTGGAAAGTAGTTCATCACAGAAATCCAGTGATTCCTACACCAATTAGCGAGGAAGCTAATGATGATGATCATGGAACTTCTGATCAAGTTACTACCGAACCTCGTAGGTCAACCAAAGTAAGATCCGCACCAGAGTGGTACGGTAATCCTGTTCTGGAGGTCATGTTGCTTGACCATGACGAACCTACGAACTATGAGGAAGCGACGATGAGCCCAGATTCCGCAAAATGGCTTGAGGCCATGAAATCTGAGATGGGATCCATGTATGAGAACAAAGTGTGGACTTTGGTTGACTTGCCCGATGATCGGCAAGCCATAGAGAATAAATGGATCTTCAAGAAGAAGACTGACGCTGACGGTAATGTTACTGTCTACAAAGCTCGACTTGTTGCGAAAGGTTTTCGACAAGTTCAAGGAGTTGACTATGATGAGACCTTCTCACCCATAGCGATGCTTAAGTCTGTCCGAATCATGTTAGCAATTGCCGCATTTTATGATTATAAAATTTGGCAAATGGATGTCAAAACTGCATTCCTTAATGGATATCTTAAAGAAGAGCTGTATATGATGCAACCAGAAGATTTTGTCGATCAAGCTCCAGTGATCCATTTATGGACTAGTGCAAGCCTCTCGGAGTTGGAATATACGCTTTGATAGTGTGATCAAAGCATATGGTTTTATACAAAATTTTAGAGAAGCCTGTATTTACAAGAAAGTGAGTGGGAGCTCTGTAGCATTTCTGATATTATATATAGATGACATATTGTTGATCGGAAATGATACGGAATTCTGGATAGCATAAAAGGATACTTGAATAAGAATTTTTCAATGAAAGACCTCGGTGAAGCTGCTTATATATTGGGCATCAAGATCTATAGAGATAGATCAAGACACTTAATTGGATTTTCACAAAGCACATACCTTGATAAAGTTTTGAAGAAGTTCAAAATGGATTAGGCAAAGAAAGGGTTCTTGCCTGTATTACAAGGTGTGAAGTTTAGTCAGACTCAATGCCCAACCACTTCAGAAGATAGAGAGAAAATGAAAGTCATTCCCTGTGCCTCAGCCATATGTTCTATCATGTATGCAATGCTGTGTACCAGACCTGATGTGTGCCTTGCTATTAGTTTAGCTGGGAGGTACCAAAATAATCCAGGAGTGGATCACTGGACAACGGTCAAGAACATCCTGAAATACCTGAAAAGGACTAGGGATATGTTTCTCGTTTATGGAGGTGACAAAGAGCTTGTCGTAAATGGTTACGTCGATGCAAGCTTTGACACTGATCCGGATGACTCTAAGTTACAAACCGGATACGTATTTATATTGAATGGTGGAGCTGTCAGTTGGTGCAGTTCTAAGCAAAGCATCGTGGCGGGATCTACGTGTGAAGCAGAGTGCATAGCTGCTTCGGAAGCAGCAAATGAAGGAGTCTGGATGAAGGAGTTCATATCCGATCTAGGTGTCATACCTAGTGCATCGGGTCCAATGAAAATCTTTTGTGACAATACTGGTGCAATTGCCTTGGCAAAGGAATCCAGATTTCACAAGAGAACCAAGCACATCAAAAGATGCTTCAATTCCATCCGTGATCAAGTCAAGGAGGGAGACATGGAGATTTGCAAAATACATACGGATCTGAATGTTGCAGACCCGTTGACTAAGCCTCTCTCACGAGCAAAACATGATCAACACCAAGACTCCATGGGTGTTAGAATCGTTACTATTTAATCTAGATTATTGACTCTAGTGCAAGTGGGAGACTCAAGGAAATATGCCCTAGAGGCAATAATAAAGTTGTTATTCATATTTCCTTATATCATGATAAATGTTTATTATTCATGCTAGAATTTTATTAACCGGAAACTTAGTACATGTGTGAATACATACACAAACAGAGAGTCCCTAGTATGCCTCTACTAGACTAGCTCGTTAATCAAAGATGGTTAAGTTTCCTGACCATAGATATGTGTTGTCATGTGATGAACGGGATCACATCATTAGAGAATGATGTGATGGACAAGACCCATCCGTTAGCTTAGCACAAATGATCGTTTAGTTTTATTGCTAATGCTTTCGTCATGACTTATACATGTTCCTCTGATTATGAGATTATGCAACTCCCGAATACCGGAGGAACACCTTGTGTGCTATCAAACATCACAACATAACTGGGTGATTATAAAGATGCTCTACAGGTGTCTCCGATGGTGTTTGTTGAGTTGGCATAGATCGAGATTAGGATTTGTCACTCCGTGTATCGGAGAGGTATCTCTGGGCCCTCTCGGTAATGATCATCACTATAAGCCTTGCAAGCATTGTGACTAATGAGTTAGTTATGAGATGATACATTACGAAACGAGTAAAGAGACTTGCCGGTAACGAGATTGAACTAGGTATGATGATACCGACGATCGAATCTCGGGCAAGTAACATACCGATGACAAAGGAAATAACGTATGTTGTTATGCGGTTTGACCGATAAAGATCTTCGTAGAATATGTAGGAACCAATATGAGCATCCAGGTTCCGCTATTGGTTATTGGCCAGAGATGTGTCTCGGTCATGTCTACATAGTTCTTGAACCCGTAGGGTCCGCACGCTTAACGTTCGATGACGATTTGTATTATGAGTTATGTGATTTGATGTACCTAAGTTTTCTCGGAGTCCCGGATGTGATCAGGGACATGACGAGGAGTCTCGAAATGGTCGAGACATAAAGATTGATATATTGGAAGGTTATGTTTGGACACCGGAATGGTTTCAGATAGGTTAGGGCATTTTCCAGAGTACTGGGGGTTACCGGAACCCCCCGAGGGGTTAATGGGCCTTCATGGGCCCTAGTGGAAGATAGGAGGCGGTGGCCAGGTGGAGGCGTGTGCCCCCCAAGCCCAATCCGAATTGGACTAGGGTTGGGGGCGCCCCCCATTCCTTCTTCTCCTCCCTCTCTTCCCCTTCTCCTTCTAGGAATAGGAAAGGGGGGGGGGGCGAATCCTACTTGGACCGCGAGTCCAAGTAGGACTCCCCGCCTTGGAGCGCCATGATGTCTACTACACAACCTTCTTCTTGTAGACGTTGTTGGGCCTCCAAGTGCAGAGGTTTGTAGGACAGTAGCAAATTTCCCTCAAGTGGATGACCTAAGGTTTATCAATCCGTGGGAGGCGTAGGATGAAGATGGTCTCTCCCAAACAACCCTGCAACCAAATAACAAAGAGTCTCTTGTGTCCCCAACACACCTAATACAATGGTAAATTGTATAGGTGCACTAGTTCGGCGAAGAGATGGTGATACAAGTGCAATATGGATGATAGATATGAGTATTTGTAATCTGAAAATATAAAAAACAGCAAGGTAACTAATGATAAAAGTGAACGAAAACGGTATTGCAATGCGTTGAAACAAGGCCTAGGGTTCATACTTTCACTAGTGCAAGTTCTATCAACAATAATAACATAATTGGATCATATAACTATCCCTCAACATGCAACAAAGAGTCACTCCAAAGTCACTAATAGCGGAGAACAAACAAAGGGATTATGGTAGGGTACGAAACCACCTCAAAGTTATCCTTTCTGATCGATCTATTCAAGAGTCCGTAGTAAAATAACACGAAGTTATTCTTTCCGTTCGATCTATCATAGAGTTCGTACTAGAATAACACCTTAAGACACAAATCAACCAAAACCCTAATGTCACCTAGATACTCCATTGTCATCTCAAGTATCCGTGGGTATGATTATACGATATTCATCACACAATCTCAGATTCATCTATTCAACCAACACAAAGAACTTCAAAGAGTGCCCCAAAGTTTCTACCGGAGAGTCAAGACAAAAACGTGTGCCAACCCCTATGCATAAGTTCACAATGTTACGGAACCCGCAAGTCGATCACCAAAACATACATCAATTAGATCACGTGAATATCCCATTGTCACCACAGATAAGCACATGCAAGACATACATCAAGTGTTCTCAAATCCTTAAAGACTCAATCCGATAAGATAACTTCAAAGGGAAAACTCAATCCATTACAAGAGAGTAGAGGGGGAGAAACATCATAAGATGCAACTATAATAGCAAAGCTCGCGATACATCAAGATCGTGCCAAATCAAGAACGAGAGAGAGAGAGAGAGAGAGATCAAACACATAGCTACTGGTACATACCCTCAGCCCCGAGGGTGAACTACTCCCTCCTCGTCATGGAGAGCGCCGTGATGATGAAGATGGCCACCGGTGAGGGATCCCCCCTCCGGCAGGGTGCCGGAACAGGGTCCCGATTGTTTTTTGGTGGCTACAGAGGCTTGCGGTGGCGGAACTCCCGATCTAGGTTATGTTCTGGAGGTTTGGGTATCCATAAGAGGTTTTGGCGTCGGGAACAAGTCAGGGGAATCTCCGAGGCGGCCACGAGGTAGGGGGCGTGCCCAGGGGGGTAGGGCGCGCCCCCACCCTTGTGGGTGCCTCGGGACTCTTCTGGCCCTTCTCCGATACTCCGTGGGCTTCTTCTGGTCCAAAAATAATCTCCGTGAAGTTTCAGGTCAATTGGACTCCGTTTGGTTTTCCTTTTCTGCGATACTCAAAAACAAGGAAAAAACAGAAACTGGCACTGGGCTCTAGGTTAATAGGTTAGTCCCAAAAATCATATAAAGTAGCATATAAATGCATATAAAACATCCTAGATGGATAATATAATAGCATGGAACAATCAAAAATTGTAGATACGTTGGAGACGTATCAGGCATCCCCAAGCTTAATTCCTGCTCGTCCTCGAGTAGGTAAATGATAAAACAGAATTTTTTGATGTGGAATGCTACCTAACATATTTATCTATGTAATCTTCTTTATTGTGGCAAGAATATTCAGATCCATAAGATTCAAGACAAAAGTTTAATATTGACATAAAAATAATAATACTTCAAGCATACTAATCAAGCAATTATGTCTTCTCAAAATAACATAGCCAAAGAAAGCTCATCCCTACAAAATCATATAGTTTGGATATGCTCCATCTTCGTCACACAAAAATGCTCCCATCATGCACAACCCCGATGACAAGCCAAGCAATTGTTTCATAATTTAGTATTCTCAAACTTTTTCAACTTTCACGCAATACATGAGCGTGAGCCATGGACATAGCACTATGGGTGGAATAGAATATGATGATGGGGGTTGTGTGGAGAAGACAAAAAGGGAGAAAGTCTCACATCGACGCGGCTAATCAACGGGCTATGGAGATGCCCATCAACTGGTGTCAATGCGAGGAGTAGGGATTGCCATGCAACGGATGCACTAGAGCTATAAATGTATGAAAGCTCAACAAAAGAAACTAAGTGGGTGTGCATCAAACTTGCTTGCTCACGAAGACCTAGGGCATTTGAGGAAGCCCATTGTTGGAATATACAAGCCAAGTTCTATAATGAAAAATTTCCACTAGTATATGAAAGCGACAACATAAGAGACTCTCTATCATGAAGATCATGGTGCTACTTTGAAGCACAAGTGTGGAAAAGGATAGTAGCATTATCCCCTTTTTCTTCTTTTTTTTGGGCCTTCCTTTTTTTGCATTTCTCTTTTTTTGGCCTTTCTCTTTTTTTGGGGACAATGCTCTAATAATGATGATCATCACACTTCTATTTATTTACAACTCAGTGATTACAACTCGATACTAGAACAAAACATGACTCTATATGAGTGCCTCCGGCGGTGTACCGGGATATACAATGAATCAAGAGTGACATGTATGAAAAATTATGCATGGTGGCCTTGCCACAAATACGATGTCAACTACATGATCATGCAAGGCAATATGACAATGATGAAGCGTGTCATAATAAAAGGAACGGTGGAAAGTTGCATGGCAATATATCTCGGAATGGCTATGGAAATGCCATAATAGGTAGGTATGGTGGCTGTTTTGAGGAAGATATAAGGAGGTTTATGTGTGATAGAGCATATCATATCACGGGGGTTGGATGCACCGGCAAAGTTTGCACCAACTCTCAAGGTGAGAAAGGGCAATGCACAGTACCAAAGAGGCTAGCAATGATGGAAAGGTGAGAGTGCGTATAATCCATGGACTCAACATTAGTCTTAAAGAACTCACATACTTATTGCAAAAATCTACAAGTCATCAAAAACCAAGCACTACGCGCATGCTCCTAGGGGGATAGATTGGTAGGAAAAGACCATCGCTCGTCCCCGACCGCCACTCATAAGGATGACAATCAAAGAACACCTCATGTTTCAAATTTGTCACACAACGGTTACCATACGTGCATGCTACGGGACTTGCAAACTTCAACACAATTATTTCTCAAATTCACAATTACTCAACTAGCACAAATTTAATATTACCATCTTCATATCTCAAAACAATCATCAAGTATCAAACTTCTCATAGTATTCAAAGCACTCTATATGAAAGTTTTTATTATACCCATCTTGGATGCCTATCATATTAGGACTAATTTTATAGCCAAAGCAAATTACCATGCTGTTCTAAAGGACTCTCAAAATAATATAAGTGAAGCATGAGAGATCAATAATTTCTATAAAATAAAACCACCACCGTGCTCTAAAAGATATAAGCGAAGCACTAGAGCAAAATTATTTAGCTCAAAAGATATAAGTGAAGCACATAGAGTATTCTAATAAATTTCGATTCATGTTTGTCTCTCCAAAAGGTGTGTACAGAAAGGATGACTGTGGTAAACTAAAAAGCAAAGACTCAAATCATACAAGACGCTCCAAGCAAAACACATATCATGTGGTGAATAAAAATATAGCTCCAAGTAAAGTTACCGATGAACGAAGACGAAAGAGGGGATGCCTTCCGGGGCATCCCCAAGCTTAGGCTTTTGGTTGTCCTTGAATTTTACCTTGGGGTGACTTGGGCATCCCCAATCTTAGGCTCTTTCCACTCCTTATTCCATAGTCCATCGAATCTTTACCTAAAACTTGAAAACTTCACAACACAAAACTCAACAGAAAACTCATAAGCTCCGTTAGTATATGAAAAATAAATCACCACTTTTAGTACTGTTGTGAACTCATTCTAATTTCATATTGGTGTAATATCTACTGTATTCCAACTTCTCTATGTTCATACCCTCCGATACTACTCATAGATTCATCAAAATAAGCGAACAACACATAGAAAACAGAATCTGTCAAAAACAGAACAGTGTCTATAGTAATCTGTATCAAACGTATACTTCTCGAACTCCAAAAATTCTGAAATAAATTGGTGGACCTGAGGAAATTGTCTATTAATCATCTGAAAAAAGAATCAACCTAAAATCACTCTCCAGTATAAAATGGCAGCTAATCTCGTGAGCGCTAAAGTTTCTGTTTTTTACAGCAAGATCACAAAGACTTCACCCAAGTCTTCCCAAAGGTTCTACTTGGCACAAACACCAATTCAAACAATAAAAACACATCTAAACAGTGGCTATATGAATTATTTATTACTAAACAGGAGCAACAAGCAAAGAACGAAAATAAAATTGGGTTGCCTCCCAACAAGCGCTTTTCTTTATTGCCTTTTTAGCTAGGCATGATGATTTCAATGATGCTCACATAAGAGATAAGAATTGAAACATAACGGGAGCATCATGAAGAATATTACTAGCACATTTAAGTCTAACCCACTTCCTATGCATAGGGATTTTTTGAGCAAACAACTTATGGGAACATGAAACAACTAGCATAGGAAGGTAAAACAAGCAGATCTTCAAGATTTTCAACACATAGAGAGGAAACTTGATATTATTGCAATATGTAGAAGCATATGATCCTCTCTCATAATAATTTTCAGTAGCATCATGAATGAATTCAACCATATAACCAGCACGTAAAGCATTCTTTTCATGATCTACTTGCATAGAAATTTTATTACTCTCCACATAAGCAAAATTCTTCTCATTCGGAATAGTGGGAGTATCATAAGAGACTCGAATACTATAAAATGTTTCCACATTAAAAGAGTAATGTTCAGAAAAATGGTAATCATAATCATGACACGTTTTATAAATATAATCATCACTACTTTTATAGCGTAAGTGTCATCACAATAATCATCATAAATAGGAGGCATGCTATCATCATAATAAATTTGCTCATCAAAACTTGGGAGGCTAAAAATATCATCTTCATTAAACATAGCATCCCCAAGCTTGGAAAAAACATTAATTGCAGCAAATATATTCTCAAACATGTCATTCTCATCAAACACAACATCCCCAAGCTTGGGCCTTTTCATATCATAAGCATAATCACTCTCGTCATTAATAGTATGGATAGCACCAATAGTATAGCAATTATCATCATCACAATGAGTAATAGGAGCAACATCATTTGGGAGGGATAGCTTTCTACCTTTTCTTCTCCGTCTTTTCTTTTTCTTCTTCACATCATGTGTGGGTTTAACCCTCTCTTTTGAGCTCCTTATTAATGAGATTGATTGAATAGAAAGCTCCTCCTCGTTACCTGATTCATCATAAGAAATAATAGGAGGATATTGGGAAGTCTCTTCCCTTTCATTAGTATTCTCTTCATCTTCTATTTGTTTTCTTTTCTTTATGTAATTGGAAATATAAGGATTTTCAATGCAATTCACCGCACAATACATAAAAATTTCTTCTAGATCAAAATCAAGAACTTTATCAAGGACAAATTCTGGCATATCCTTAGTTATACGTTTCATTTCTTCATAACCCAAAAGCAAACTAAATTCATTATGATGCGCAAGGGAAATCAAGTCATCACAATTTTTGGACACGATTCGATCATGAAACAATTTGCATTGGATATTTAAATGACCACGTTCATTGCAAAGTTCACAAGGATGGCTAAGAAAATTTAAATTTTCAGCACAAACATCTAGCCTTTCTTGCAACCATTTAGTTTCTAAATACTTATGCCTCTTGCAAAATATATCTTCCCTACTTGGTGTGTACTTGCAAACTCTATGCACTCCACAAAAATTTACATGCTTATAAGAGACATTTTCATCATGACTAGTGCAATCATCATTAGTACTATGGATATTCAAAGAGTTCATACTAACAACATTGCAATCATGCTCATCATTCAAAGATTTAGTGCCAAACATTCTAATGCATTCTTCCTCTAGCAATTGAGCACAATTATCGGAATCCTTATTTTCATGAAAGATATTAAAAAGATGAAGCATATGAGGCACCCTCAATTCCATTTTTTTGTAGTTTTATTTTATAGACTAAACTAGTGATAAAACAAGAAATAAAAAGATTCGATTGCAAGATCTAAAGATATACCTTCAAGCACTAACCTCCCTGGCAACAGCGCCAGAAACTGCTTGATGTCTACTATACAACCTTCTTCTTGTAGACGTCGTTGGGCCTCCAAGTGCAGAGGTTTGTAGGACAATAGCAAATTTCCCTCAAGTGGATGACCTAAGGTTTATCAATCCGTGGGAGGAGTAGGATGAAGATGGTCTCTCTCAAACAACCCTGCAACCAAATAACAAAGAGTCTCTTGTGTCCCCAACACACCTAATACAATGGTAAATTGTATAGGTGCAATAGTTCGGCGAAGAGATGGTGATACAAATGCAATATGGATGATAGATATGAGTATTTGTAATCTGAAAATATAAAAACAGCAAGGTAACTAATGATAAAAGTGAACGAAAACGGTATTGCAATGCGTTGAACCCGCAAGTTCACAATGTTACGGAACCCGCAAGTTCACAATGTTACGGAACCCCTATGCATAAGTTCACAATGTTACGGAACCCGCAAGTTGATCAGCAAAACATACATCAAGTAGATCACGTGAATATCCCATTGTCACCACAGATAAGCACATGCAAGACATACATCAAGTGTTCTCAAATCCTTAAAGACTCAATCCGATAAGATAGCTTAAAAGGGAAACTCAATCCATTACAAGAGAGTAGAGGGGGAGAAACATCATAAGATCCAACTATAATAGCAAAGCTCGCGATACATCAAGATCGTGCCAAATCAAGAACACGAGAGAGAGAGATCAAACACATAGCTACTGGTACATACCCTCAGCCCCGAGGGTGAACTACTCCCTCCTCGTCATGGAGAGCACCGGGATGATGAAGATGGCCACCGGTGAGGGATCCCCCCTCCGGCAGGGTGCCGGAACAGGGTCCCGATTGGTTTTTGGTGGCTACAGAGGCTTGTGGCGGCGGAACTCCTGATCTAGGTTACGTTCTGGAAGTTTGGGTATATATAAGAGGTTTTGGCGTCGGAAACAAGCCAGGGAGGTCTCTGAGGCGACCACGAGGTAGGGGGGCGCGCCCAGGGGGGTAGGGCGCGCCCCCACCCTCGTGGGTGCCTCGGGACTCTTCTGGCCCATCTCCGATACTCCGTGGGCTTCTTCTGGTCCAAAAATAATCTCCGTGAAGTTTCAGGTCAATTGGACTCCGTTTGGTTTTCCTTTTCTGCGATACTCAAAAACAAGGAAAAAACAGAAACTGGCACTGGGCTCTAGGTTAATAGGTTAGTCCCAAAAATCATATAAAATAGCATATAAAACATCTTAGATGGATAATATAATAGCATGGAACAGTCAAAAAATATAGATACGTTGGAGACGTATCACGCCACACCCTGGCCGGCCTCCTCGTCCCCCCTCCTTTATATACGTGGGAGGGGAGCACCCCAAAGACACACAAAAAGTTTCTCTTAGCCGTGTGCTGTGCCCCCCTCCGCAGTTACACACCTCGGTCAAATCGTTGTAGTGCTTAGGCGAAGCCCTGCGCCGGTAACTTCATCATCACTGTCACCACGCCGTCGTGCTGATGGAACTCTCCCTCGGCCTCAACTGGATCAAGAGTTCGAGGGACGTCACCGAGATGAACGTGTGCTGATCACGGAGGTGCCGTATGTTCGGTACTTGGATCGGTTGGATTGCGAAGACGTTTGACTACATCAACCGCATTACTAAACGCTTCCGCTTTCGGTCTACGAGGGTACGTGGACACACTCTCCCCACTCGTTGCTATGCTTCTCCTAGATAGATCTTGCGTGATCGTAGGCAAAATTTTGAAATACTACGTTCCCCAACATAAACCATGTCCGATCATCACGTGAGAAGGAGTAGTTTTCAATGGTGAACATCACTATGTTGACCATATCTACTATATGATTCACGTTCGACCTTTCGGTCTCAGTGTTCCGAGGCCATATCTGCATATGCTAGGCTCGTCAAGTTTAACCCGAGTATTCTGCGTGTGCAAAACTGGCTTGCACCCGTTGTATGTGAACGTAGAGCTTATCACACCCGATCATCACGTGGTGTCTCGGCATGACGAACTGTAGCAATGGTGCATACTCAGGGAGAACACTTATACCTTGAAATTTAGTGAGGGATCATCTTATAATGCTACTGCCGTACTAAGCAAAATAAGATGCATAAAGGATAAACATCACATGTAATCAAAATATGTGACATGATATGGCCATCATCATCTTGTGCCTTTGATCTCCATCTCCAAAGCACCGTCATGATCTCCATCGTCACCGGCTTGACACCGTGATCTCCATCGTAGCGTCGTGGTCGTCTCGCCAACTATTGCTTCTATGACTATCGCTACAGCTTAGTGATAAAGTAAAGCAATTACATGGCGATTGCATTTCATACAATCAATGTTGAGGAACTCGGTAACTGGTAACTGCTCGGTCGGCTTAGGAGTAACGATTAATCGGTGAATCGGCCTATTAACTGGATTAACCGGTCGAACATTAATCGGTAGATTAAATAGGAATTTAGCAACATATATCCAAAAAATTATGTATTGTACCACACTCCCATGCTCCTAGTCTCCTAGCTATATGATATAGCAAAATATGGTACTATAGGCATATGAAAAATAAAAATCATAAACAAGATCACAAGAGGTAAAATTATTAACCCGGATATAGGAAATAACAAACAATATGCATCCAACATATCAAGATAAATATGCAGCCACACAGTATGCAACCCAACATGTCAATATAAATGGCAGCCACACAAATAGGGAATACAAAATAAATGGCAGCCACACAATATGCATCCACATGTAAAGATAAATAGCAGCCACACAAATAGGGAATAGCGAATATAATTCATAATAAGGTTCACAAGACGAATAGGTAACAAGGTCCAGATAAGTTCGGCCATATAGATAGAAATAGCAAATAAGTAACATGGTAACAAGGTTCGGCCACACACATAGAAATAGGTATCAAGGTAATAAGGATTAAGAACATAAGGTTCGGGCACACAAATAGCAAGCAAAATAAGTTTGCGACGAATGGCTCAAGGCTGCGGGGCTCCTCCTCCTCATCATCATCTTTGGTTGCCATCACCCCATCATCACCGGACTCGTAATCGATCTCATCATCCTCCATATCTACCCCATGATTAGATTCATCATCATCATCCTCAATGTATTCTTCAACTTCATGGAGTTCTCTAACTCGTGCACTCCTACAAAGCTCTATAGGTTTGCTTTCCTCCATTGCTTCATCAATGATGTTGTATGGCACCCCCGTAGTGGGATCAAACTCATCATCAATGTATGCATCTTCACATATCCAATCTTGTGCTCGTGACGCATCTTCACCAAGAAGAACATCACTAGAAGAGGATAACTTCTTTCTTTTATCAATCATCCTTCCATCGAATTGGATATAAACTAGATTGTCCCTACGGGCCACATCTAGTTTATTTCCCCTCTTTGCATCTACCTACAAAGTGAAAATGGAAGCCTCATGAAATAAATTGTGAGAAGAATATTCAGATTTGACTAATTGTGAGAAGAATATTCAGATTTGACTAATTGTGAGAAGTCTAAGAGTTACCATTTCAAAAGTGCTCCAATTTCTTTCACATCCGGATGAACCTGTGGTCAAGTTGAGTATCCTTATGGCCATGTGTTGCAATGTGGGAGTTTGTAATCCATAAGTTGACCACCAATCACCTATAATTTGAGACCAGTGAAATAACATGCAATCAGCCCATAATTTCATAAATGTCATAATAAGTTTTTTTTGCTTTGAGAACATGCTTACCGGCATCGAAATTGTTATTCTCCATTGCTTTCAATGCAGCCACCTTCCCAAACATACCCTCTTTCTTTTTAAACTTGGTGAAGTCAATGTTAAACACCTTATTTTGCTTCATGTCATCATCATGATAAAATGTCTCCATGACTTCCATAAGCGCAACCACTACCTCCACATCCGTAAAGATGCTCGGGTCAGCATAACTATATTTGGGATTCAAGATGTATGCTACCATGTGCAATGGAGAATCCAGCCTCCCACTCATCTTGGTATTCATGGCATTAGTGATCACCAAATAGTCTTTTTCTGAATTTTCAACAGCAACCTTGATTTCCCTTTTTGCACTTATTAGTTCTCCATACATAGAGGCCATAAATGGACCATCCCCATCAGCCAACCGAAGCACCTTCACCAATGGCTCAAAAACCTTGCAAGGTAACATAAAAATGATCAAATGAGTCATATAAGCACGTGCAAACAGCCCCAACATTAGAAATGCACAAGTTACAACTACAACTATGACTACTTGACTAGATGCAAACAGCCCCAACGTAGAAATACATAGATGCAAACACCCCAACATATGACTAGATGCAAACAGCCCCCATAAACATACCTGGATGCAAAGTGATACATTTTTTCAAAAGCCCCTACTCATTATTGTGGCGTTGGCCGCCTTTCCTTTCACCGTTTTTGTGTGCTTGCATGCTTCCCATTCATCACTACAAACCATTGCCCTTAGTTCTTTCTTTTTAGAAACCAAACTTTGCAACGTAAGAAATGCCGAAGCAAATCGTGTCTCCCCCGGTCTAAAAATGTCTCTTTTTTCGTGAAAGACCTCATCAAGGACAATGTTTTATGATGTGCATAAAGAAAAATTGTCATTTGCTTGGCTTTGGTGATTGTAGGGCCAAATTGCTTTAGCTTCCCAACTGCTTCTACCATCAAATTGAGGGTGTGAGTTGCACATGAGCTCCAAAAGATCTTTGGCCATTTTCCTTTGAGCATCTCCTTTGCTCCCATGTTGTTGGAAGCATTGTCCGTGACCACTTGCACAACATTTTCAGCACCTACAAGATGGAAAATCTCAAAATCAGCACCTACAACATTATGAAAATCAGCACCTACTTGAGACTTCAAAAATCATACCAATTTTCTCAATGCACTCAACAACATAATTGAAGATGTATAGACTTGTGTGTGCATCCGCCGACGCGTCCTTTGATTCAAGGAAGGCGGTCCCTAACTTGCAATGCACGCACAAATTCATTATACTTCTTCTTTTCTTGTCGGTCCAAGCATCGGTCATGATAGAGCACCCGGTTTCCACCCCCTCAAGCTCATGTGGCTGCATCAAATCCTTTGTTCTTTCCACCTCTTGCAGCAACATCTTCTCTCGGAGCATATATTGGGAAGGTGGCTTCCATTTAGGACCAAACCGACCAAGGGCTTCACAAAACTGCTTGAAGTCATCATCATTGACAACATTGGAAGGAATATTTTTCTTGTACATCCATCTAGCCAAATATTGCCCTACCCTGTAAGCTTTCTCCTTATCAATTGCATCATTTATGTTCTGTTGGAACTTCTTCAATGGAATGGAAGGATCAATTGGCATCACATATTTATCAATAGGCCTTGACTTGCGAGCTTCACCTTCTCCAATTGCATGAAGCTCTTCCTCGTTCTTGTCATCATCAACTTGAATGACAACCTTAGCACGTACTTCTTCTGAAGGAAATATGCCCTAGAGGCAATAATAAAGTTATTATTTATTTCCTTATATCATGATAAATGTTTATTATTCATGCTAGAATTGTATTAACCGGAAACATAATACTTGTGTGAATACATAGACAAACAGAGTGTCACTAGTATGCCTCTACTTGACTAGCTCGTTGATCAAAGATGGTTATGTTTCCTAGCCATTGACATAAGTTGTCATTTGATTAACGGGATCACATCATTAGGAGAATGATGTGATTGACTTGACCCATTCCATTAGCTTAGCACTCGATCGTTTAGTATATTGCTATTGCTTTCTTCACGACTTATACATGTTCCTATGACTATGAGATTATGCAACTCCCGTTTACCGGAGGAACACTTTGTGTGCTACCAAACGTCACAACGTAACTGGGTGATTATAAAGGTGCTCTACAGGTGTCTCCGAAGGTACTTGTTGGGTTGGCGTATTTCGAGATTAGGATTTGTCACTCCGACTGTCGGAGAGGTATCTCTGGGCCCTCTTGGTAATGCACATCACTTAAGCCTTGCAAGCATTGCAACTAATGAGTTTGTTGCGAGATGATGTATTGCGGAACGAGTAAAGAGACTTGCCGGTAACGAGATTGAACTAGGTATTGAGATACCGACGATCGAATATCGGGTAAGTAACATACTGATGACAAAGGGAACAACGTATGTTGTTATGCGGTCTGACCGATAAAGATCTTCATAGAATATGTGGGAGCCAATATGAGCGTCCAGGTTCCGCTATTGGTTATTGATCAGAGACGTGTCTCGGTCATGTCTACATAGTTCTCGAACCCGTAGGGTCCGCACGCTTAACGTTTCGATGACAGTTATATTATGAGTTTATATGTTTTGATGTACCGCAGGTTGTTCGGAGTCCCGAATGTGATCACGGACATGACGAGGAGTCTCGAAATGGTCGAGACATAAAGAATGATATATTGGAAGCCTATGAAATCGGGATTTTATCTGAGTACCGGGAGGTTACCGGAACCCCCCGGCAACATAATGGGCCTTAGTGGGCCTAGGTGGAAGAGAGGAGAGGCGGCTAGGGCTGGGCCGCGCGCCCCTCCCCCTAGTCCGAATAGGACAAGGAGAAGGGGGCGGCGCCCCCCTTCCTTCTTCTCCCTCTCCTCTTTCCCCCCTCCCAAGTCCTAATCCAACTAGGAAAAGGGGGGGAGTCCTACTCCCGGTGGGAGTAGGACTCCTCCTGGCGCGCCCCAAGGCTGGCCGCACCTCCCCCTTTGATCCTTTATATACGGGGGCAGGGGGGCACCCCATAGACACAACAGTTGATCATTGATCTCTTAGCCGTGTGCGGTGCCCCCCTCCACCATATTACACCTCGACAATATCGTAGCGGTGCTTAGGCGAAGCCCTGCGTCGGTAGAACATCATCATCGTCACCACGCCGTCGTGCTGACGAAACTCTCCCTCAACACTCGGCTGGATCGGAGTTCGAGGGACGTCATCGAGCTGAACGTGTGCTGAACTCGGAGGTGCCGTGCGTTCGGTACTTGATCGGTCGGATCGTGAAGACGTATGACTACATCAACCGCGTTGTATTAACGCTTCCGCTTTCGGTTTACGAGGGTACGTGGAAAACACTCTCCCCTCTCGTTGCTATGCATCACCATGATCTTGCATGTGCGTAGGAATTTTTTTGAAATTACTACATTCCCCTTCAGTGGTATCAGAGTCTGGTTTTATGCGTAGATGTCATATGCACGAGTAGAACACAAGTGAGTTGTGGGCGATATAAGTCATACTGCTTACCAGCATGTCATACTTTGGTTCGGCGGTATTGTTGGATGAAGCGCCCCGGACCGACATTACGCGTACGCTTATGCGAGACTGGTTCTTCCGACGTGCTTTGCACAGAGGTGGCTGGCGGGTGTCAGTTTCTCCAACTTTAGTTGAACCGAGTGTGGCTACGCCCGGTCCTTGCGAAGGTTAAAACAGCACCAACTTGACAAACTATTGTTGTTGTTTTGATGCGTAGGTAAGAACGGTTCTTGCTAAGCCCAGTAGCAGCCACGTAAAACTTGCAACAACAAAGTAGAGGACGTCTAACTTGTTTTTGCAGGGCATGTTGTGATGTGATATGGTCAAGACATGATGCTAAATTTTATTGTATGAGATGATCATGTTTTGTAACCGAGTTATCGGCAACTGGCAGGAGCCATATGGTTGTCACTTTATTGTATGCAATGCAATCGCCATGTAATTGCTTTATTTTATCACTAAGCGGTAGCGATAGTCGTAGAAGCAATAGTTGGCGAGACGACAACAATGCTACGATGGAGATCAAGGTGTCGCGCCGGTGACGATGGTGATCATGACGGTGCTTCGGAGATGGAGATCACAAGCACAAGATGATGATGGCCATATCATATCACTTATATTGATTGCATGTGATGTTTATCTTTTTATGCATCTTATCTTGCTTTGATTGACGGTAGCATTATAAGATGATCCCTCACTAAATTATCAAAGTATAAGTGTTCTCCTTGAGTATGCACCGTTGCGAAATGTAGCGACCCGACCCGAAAGGATCAAGTCTCTGTGCTTAAGTGTCATCCCTGGATCGGTATGCTGACACACACAGTACTCGAGGATTTATAACAGAGGTAAATCACATGTATAAAGTAACATAAATACTATTACGTCAATCCAAATAGCGGAAGTAACAAGGTTGTGGATTCCCATCAACACCAACGGCAAAGTTGAGTGTAGAAATCGTAACCCTAACGTATCACTTACTCGTCGTAAGAATCCTGCAACATGAAACGTTGCAGCCCGAAAACGGGTCAGCACATGGAATATGCTGGCAAAATAACACCATAGAGAAATGCTGAACAAGGGCTATCACTACATGCATATATGGCTGGTGGAAAAGCTCTATGGTTATAATGTTTTTGCGAAAAGCCAATTTTTCCCTACTGCAAAGGAATAAATTTTATTTAACTATAATGGTGGTTGTTAAACATTGAGAAGGTACCCCCAACTCAATCCCAATTAAGTAACATCATTAACCCAACAAAATTAATTAAAGTAACATGATGAGATCAACAGGATAATCCAAGAACTAGATACTCAAGATGTCCATAACCGGGGACACGACTAACCATGATTAGTTTGTACACTCTGCAGAGGTTTGTGCACTTTTCCCCACAAGACTCGATCGCCTCCGCTTGATTCTCGCACTGCATGATGTTTGAGAAACGCATGACCGAGACACAGTCTTTCAGAAACAATCACCCTTTACTCCGGATGGATAGTTACACCTACTTTCCCCTACATCTGCTAGCCCACCTCTTCAAGAGATCATGTAACCTACTCAACTATGCTAGAGCCCATAATAGCTTGTGGCTGCACACGGAAGTTTCTAGCATGAATAATCTTATGATCCCTTTGAGCCTGGGTGGCGGTCCAGAGGATGATCACACGGGTACCCCGGGATATCCAAAAATACTAGCAGCACTGGGTTCCCCAGGTGCCTCAATCCACCCAGATGTGAGTTTTAGTTGCCACCTTAAGTAAACCATTATTAACAATCTCACATCTATCATGAATATCTCTCAAACCCAATCCACGTCTACGAGCATAGCATGGCAATATAATAGCAAACGTAGAAGTAACTCCCAAGGGTTTGTTAAATAACACAGGTAATAGGTACTACCTCAACTACATCCCAATACCCACAGTTTAATTAGATCCTAACCATGCAATGTTTGAGGATTGATCCAATGCAATAAAAACTGGGTATGGAAAAATATGATCAAAATGTTACTTGCCTGCAATGTTGATGAAGATGATTCGCACTCAAAACTCTTGATAGATCTACTCGTCACACTCCGGTCAATCTATCGTAAGCAAGCAATAGTAACCACACATAAGCAATCACTCAAAAGATCAGAAAGAACGAAGAAGACAATTCGGGAAACATCAAAACCAAGCAAATAACTCTTGCAACATAAAACAATTTCTAACAGTACCAAAATTATATGAATTTGGCCTTATCAGAAAGTTTAGGTCAAGAGCTTCGATTTGCAAAAAGAATCAACTAAATCGGAGCTACGAAACTCAAGTTATGATCAAACGAAGTTTGAATTCAAATCTGATCTAATTCAAATTTTAAAATTTCAAAAACATGTTTGAGTTGTATTACTGGATAGAGGGAATCATACGAAGACGTGGGCGTTGGTTTCGTTGGATTTGGACAAACGAGTAAAAAGTTGTGAGTGTTTGAAAACCAGGGGCTATTCTGTAAGAAAAACAAATTGCTACTAGGTCCCTGGACAGAAAAATAAAAGAAAAAACCTACTGAGCGAACGCTCACTTTCTAACTCTAACCAGCGAACGTTCATTAACAAAACGTTTTTTTAAGAAAAGAAAAGAAAAAAACACCTTGATCTGGACCGTTGGATCCAGATCGGACGGACGGGGGCAGGCGGCGGTTACCGCGGTGGCTGGAGGTCGCCGGCGAGGTGGGACGGCGGCGATGGCGTCGGCTGCGAGCGGGGAGGTGGCTCTGGCGGTCGGCTGCTTCGGGTCGAAGCACGGGGAGGCACGGCGCGGCAAGGTGAGGAGGATGGCGGCGTCGGCGGCGGTCCTCGGCGACGGGACGAAGCGAGGCGGCGACGGCGGATCTCGTCGGGGCGGGGCTCCGGCGAGGGCGGAGGTTGCGGCGGGGGAGGAGGAGAGAGAGGTCGGGGCCCGAGGCGGCGCTATTTAAGGGGGGAGGGGGCGGCGCGGTGGCGTGCGGGAGGGGGCAGAGGAGAGGCGGCGGAGGGAGTCCCGCACGGGCAGGGGCGGCGACGGCGATGCCGTGGTGGAGGCGGACTCCGCCGGGGTCGAGGACGGGCGCGGGCGCGCTGGGCCGCGGCCTAGCTGGAGCTGGGCTGGCCCAGTTCGGCGGAGGGAGAGAGAGGAGAGAGAGAGTAGTGCTGGGCTTCGGCCTGGCACTGTTCGAAGAGTTTTTTTAACAAAGAGAAAAATAAATAAAATATAAAATAAAATATTATATAGGCATATAATATATCAAAATTTTCAGAAAAAGATTTCCTACAACGTAGACATTTTTGTAAAGTCAAATAAAATCCACACAAATTTAAATAAATCAAACGGTGCTACTGCCTTAATAAAATCCAATAAAAATAATTTTAAAAATACCAAAATGATTTCAAATTTATTTCTCTCCAATTTTCTGATGTAGGGAATCATGTTACCCTATTTTCCATATATTTTATTTTTGGAGAAAAATAATTTGAATAAAACTCAAATAACTCCAATATTGAAAAATAATTTCAATGGGACTTTGATTTTAATCCTTTGAAACTCCCAACTCATATTTCATTTGTTTTGAAGAAGTCATTTTATCTTCTCTCGTGAAAATCATTGAGTTGCATAAAGTTTCAGAAATGGGAAATATTTTCAAATGAAATTCAAATATTTTCAATACCCCTTGTCATTTAAATAAATGGAAGAAGTCATGTCATCTTCTCTCCAGGGTTTTGTGGTGAAAAGAATTTGAATTCATGGAGATCATAAAAGCAAAATGAAAGTTTGGGAAAGTCCTTTTATTCCCTCTCATTTAACTTTCAAAAGATTTCGAATTCCACTCACTTTCAGTCAATCAATCAAACAATCAATCCAATCAATCTGTCTATTATAACATTCCAAAATTTAGAATTTTGGGATGTTACACGAAAGTTCTTCGTGCTGAGACACCACGTGATGATCGGGTGTGATAGGCTCTACGTTCAAATACAACGGGTGCAAAACAGTTGCACACGCGGAATACTCATGTTAAACTTGACGAGCCTAGCATATAACAGATATGGCCTCGGAACACGGAGACCGAAAGGTCGAGCGTGAATCATATAGTAGATATGATCAACATAGTGATGTTCACCGTTGAAACTACTCCATCTCACGTGATGATCGGACATGGTTTAGTTGATATGGATCACGTGATCACTTAGAGGATTAGAGGGATGTCTATCTAAGTGGGAGTTCTTAAGTAATATGATTAATTGAACTTGAATTTATCATGAACTTAGTACCTGATAGTATCTTGCTTGTCTATGTTAATTGTAGATAGATGGCCCGTGCTGTTGTTCCGTTGAATTTTAATGCGTTCCTTGAGAAAGCAAAGTTGAAAGATGATGGTAGCAATTACACGGACTGGGTCCGTAACTTGAGGATTATCCTCATTGCTGCACAGAAGAATTACGTCCTGGAAGCACCGCTGGGTGCCAGGCCTGCTGCAGGAGCAACACCAGATGTTATGAACGTCTGGCAGAGCAAAGCTGATGACTACTCGATAGTTCAGTGTGCCATGCTTTACGGCTTAGAACCGGGTCTTCAACGACGTTTTGAACGTCAAGGAGCATATGAGATGTTCCAGCAGTTGAAGTTAATATTTCAAGCAAATGCCTGGATTGAGAGATATGAAGTCTCCAATAAATTCTACATTTGTAAGATGGAAGAGAATAGTTCTGTCAGTGAGCATATACTCAAAATGTCTGGATATAACAATCACTTGATTCAACTGGGAGTTAATCTTTCGGATGATAGCGTCATTGACAGAATTCTTCAATCACTGCCACCAAGCTACAAGAGCTTCGTGATGAACTATAACATGCAAGGGATGGATAAGACGATTCCGAGCTCTTCGCAATGCTAAAGGCCGCGGAGGTAGAAATCAAAAAGGAGCATCATGTGTTGATGGTCAATAAGACCACTAGTTTCAAGAAAAAGGGCAAAGGGAAGAAGAAGGGGAACTTCAAGAAGAACAGCAAGCAAGTTGCTGTTCAGGAGAAGAAACCCAAGTCTGGACCTAAGCCTGAGACTGAGTGCTTCTACTGCAAGCAGACTGGTCACTGGAAGCGGAATTGCCCCAACTATTTGGCGGATAAGAAGGATGGCAAGGTGAACAAAGGTATATGTGATATACATGTTATTGATGTGTACCTTACTAATGCTCGCAGTAGCACCTCGGTATTTGATACTGGTTATGTTGCTAATATTTGCAACTCGAAACAGGGGCTACGGATTAAGCGAAGATTGGCCAAGGACGAGGTGATGATGCGCGTGGGAAATGGTTCCAAAGTCGATGTGATCGCCGTCGGCACGCTACCTCTACATCTACCTTCGGGATTAGTTTTAGACGTAAATAATTGTTATTTGGTGCCAGCGTTGAGCATGAACATTATATCTGGATCTTGTTTGATGCGAGACGGTTATTCATTTAAATCAGAGAATAATGGTTGTTCTATTTATATGAGTAATATCTTTTATGGTCATGCACCCTTGAAGAGTGGTCTATTTTTAATGAATCTCGATAGTAGTGATACACATATTCATAATGTCGAAGCCAAAAGATGCAGAGTTGATAATGATAGTGCAACTTATTTATGGCACTGCCGTTTAGGTCATATCGGTGTAAAGCGCATGAAGAAACTCCATACTGATGGACTTTTGGAATCACTTGGTACTTGCGAACCGTGCCTCATGGGCAAGATGACTAAAACGCCGTTCTCCGGAACTATGGAGAGAGCAACAGATTTGTTGGAAATCATACATACAGATGTATGTGGTCCGATGAATATTGAGGCTCGTGGCGGATATCGTTATTTTCTCACCTTCACAGATGATTTGAGCAGATATGGGTATATCTACTTAATGACAAATAAGTCTGAAACATTTGAAAAGTTCAAAGAATTTCAGAGTGAACTTGAAAATCATCGTAACAAGAAAATAAAATTTCTACGATCTGATCGTGGAGGAGAATATTTGAGTTATGAGTTTGGTCTTCATTTGAAACAATGCGGAATTGTTTCGCAACTCATGCCACCCGGAACACCACAGCGTAATGGTGTGTCCGAACGTCGTAATCGTACTCTACTAGATATGGTGCGATCTATGATGTCTCTTACTGATTTACTGCTATCATTTTGGGGTTATGCTTTAGAGACGACCGCATTCATGTTAAATAGGGCACCATCAAAATCCGTTGAGACGACGCCTTATGAACTGTGGTTTGGCAAGAAACCAAAGTTGTCGTTTCTTAAAGTTTGGGGCTGCGATGCTTAGGTGAAAAAACTTCAACCTGATAAGCTCGAACCCAAATTGGAGAAATGTGTCTTCATAGGATACCCAAAGGAGACTGTTGGGTACACCTTCTATCACAGATCCGAAGGAAAAACTTTTGTTGCTAAATTCGGAATTTTTCTGGAGAAGGAGTTTCTCTCGAAAGAAGTGAGTGGGAGGAAAGTAGAACTTGATGAGGTAACTGTACCTGCTCCCTTATTGGAAAGTAGTTCATCACAAAAACCGGTTTCTGCGACATCTACACCAATTAGTGAGGAAGTTAATGATGATGATCATGAAACTTCAGGTTAAGTTATTACTGAACCTCGTAGGTCAACCAGAGTAAGATCCGCACCAGAGTGGTACGGTAATCCTGTTCTGGAGGTTATGTTACTAGACCATGACGAACCTAGGAACTATGAAGAAGCGATGGTGAGCCCAGATTCCGCAAACTGGCTTGAGGCCATGAAATCCGAGATGGGATCCATGTATGAGAACAAAGTATGGACTTTGGTTGACTTGCCCGATGATCGGCAAGCCATTGAAAATAAATGGATCTTCAAGAAGAAGACTGACGCTGACGGTAATGTTACTGTCTATAAAGCTCGACTTGTTGCGAAAGGTTTTCGACAAGTTCAAGGGATTGACTATGATGAGACCTTCTCACCCGTAGCGATGCTTAAGTCTGTCCGAATCATGTTAGCAATTGCTGCATTTTATGATTATGAAATTTGGCAAATGGATGTCAAAACTGCATTCCTGAATGGATTTCTGGAAGAAGAGTTGTATATGATGCAACCGGAAGGTTTTATCGATCCAAAGGGAGCTAACAAAGTGTGCAAGCTCCAGCGATCCATTTATGGACTGGTGCAAGCCTCTCGGAGTTGGAATAAACGCTTTGATAGTGTGATCAAAGCATTTGGTTTTGTACAGACTTTTGGAGAAGCCTGTATTTACAAGAAAGTGAGTGGGAGCTCTGTAGCATTTCTGATATTATATGTGAATGACATATTGCTGATTGGAAATGATATAGAATTTCTGGATAGCATAAAGGGATACTTGAAATAAGAGTTTTTCAATGAAACACCTCGGTGAAGCTGCGTATATATTGGGCATCAAGATCTATAGAGATAGATCAAGACGCTTAATTGGACTTTCACAAAGCACATACGTTGACAAAGTTTTGAAGAAGTTCAAAATGGATCAAGCAAAGAAAGGGTTCTTGCCTGTGTTACAAGGTGTGAAGTTGAGTAAGACTCAATGCCCGACCACTGCAGAAGATAGAGAGAAGATGAAAGATGTTCTCTATGCTTCAGCCATAGGCTCTATCATGTATGCAATGCTGTGTACCAGACATGATGTGTGCCATGCTATAAGTCTGGCAGGAAGGTACCAAAAGTAATCCAGGAGTGGATCACTGGACAGCGGTCAAGAACATCCTGAAATACCTGAAAAGGACTAAGGATATGTTTCTCGTTTATGGAGGTGACAAAGAGCTCATCGTAAATGGTTACGTCGATGCAAGCTTTACACTGATCCGGACGATTCTAAATTGCAAACCGGATACGTGTTTACATTGAATGGTGGAGCTGTCAGTTGGTGCAGTTCTAAACAAAGCGTCGTGGCAGGATCTACGTGTGAAGCGGAGTGCATAGCTGCTTCGGAAGCAGCAAATGAAGGAGTCTGGATGAAGGAGTTCATATCCGATCTAGGTGTCATACCTAGTGCGTCGGGTCCAATGAAAATCTTTTGTGACAATACTGGTGCAATTGCCTTAGCAAAGGAATCCAGATTTCACAAAAGTACCAAACACATCAAGAGACGCTTCAATTCCATCCGGGATTTAGTCCAGGTGGGAGACATAGAAATTTGCAAGATACATACGGATCTGAATGTTGCAGACCCGTTGACTAAGCCTCTTCCACGAGCAAAACATGATCAACACCAAGGCTCCATGGGTGTAAGAATAATTACTGTGTAATCTAGATTATTGACTCTAGTGCAAGTGGGAGACTAAAGGAAATATGCCCTAGAGGCAATAATAAAGTTATTATTTATTTCCTTATATCATGATAAATATTTATTATTCATGCTAGAATTGTATTAACCGGAAACATAATACTTGTGTGAATACATAGACAAACAGAGTGTCACTAGTATGCCTCTACTTGACTAGCTCGTGGATCAAAGATGGTTATGTTTCCTAGCCATTGACATAAGTTGTCATTTGATTAACGACATCACATCATTAGGAGAATGATGTGATTGACTTGACCCATTCCGTTAGCTTAGCACTTGATCGTTTAGTATATTGCTATTGCTTTCTTCATGACTTATAGATGTTCCTATGACTATGAGATTATGCAACTCCCGTTTACCGGAGGAACACTTTTTGTGCTACCAAACGTCACAACGTAACTGGGTGATTATAAAGGTGCTCTACAGGTATCTCCGAAGGTACTTGTTGGGTTGGCGTATTTCGAGATTAGGATTTGTCACTCCGATTGTCGGACAGGTATCTCCGGGCCCTCTTGGTAATGCACATCACTTAAGCCTTGCAAGCATTGCAAATAATGTGTTTGTTGCGTGATGATGTATTGCGGAACGAGTAAAGAGACTTGCCGGTAACGAGATTGAACTAGGTATTGAGATACCGACGATCGAATCTCGGGTAAGTAACATACTGATGACAAAGGGAACAACGTATGTTGTTATGCGGTCTGACCGATAAAGATCTTCATAGAATATGTGGGAGCCAATATGAGCATCCAGGTTCCACTATTGGTTATTGATCAGAGACGTGTCTTGGTCATGTCTACATAGTTCTCGAACCCGTAGGGTCCGCACGCTTAATGTTTCGATGACAGTTATATTACGAGTTTATATGCTTTGATGTACCGAAGGTTGTTCGGAGTCCCGGATGTGATCACGGACATGACGAGGAGTCTCGAAATGATCGAGACATAAAGATTGATATATTGGAAGCCTATGTTTGGATATCGGAAGTGTTTCGGGTGAAATCGGGATTTTACCGGAGTACCGGGAGGTTACCGGAACCCCCCGGCAACATAATGGGCCTTAGTGGGCCTAGGTGGAAGAGAGGAGAGGCGGCTAGGGCTGGGCCGCGCGCCCCTCCCCCCTAGTCCGAATAGGACAAGGAGAAGGGGGCGGCGCCCCCCTTCCTTCTTCTCCCTCTCCTCTTTCCCCCCTCCCAAGTCCTAATCCAACTAGGAAAAGGGGGGAGTCCTACTCCCGGTGGGAGTAGGACTCCTCCTGGCGCGCCCCAAGGCTGGCCGCACCTCCCCCCTTTGATCCTTTATATACGGGGGTAGGGGGGCACCCCATAGACACAAAAATTGATCATTGATCTCTTAGCCATGTGCAGTGCCCCCCTCCACCATATTACACCTCGATAATATCGTAGCGGTGCTTAGGCGAAGCCCTGCGTCAGTAGAACATCATCATCGTCACCACGCCGTCGTGCTGACGAAACTCTCCCTCAACACTCGGCTGGATCGGAGTTCGAGGGACGTCATCGAGCTGAACGTGTGCTGAACTCGGAGGTGCCGTGCGTTCGGTACTTGATCGGTCGGATCGTGAAGACGTACAACTACATCAACCGCGTTGTATTAACGCTTCCGCTTTCGGTCTACGAGGGTACGTGGACAACACTCTCCCCTCTCGTTGCTATGCATCACCATGATCTTGCGTGTGCGTAGGAATTTTTTTGAAATTACTACGTTCCCCTTCATCTTCATCATGTTTTTCTTTCAGCTTCTTCTTCTTTTGTGGTTCCTCATAAGCATCCTTACACCTTTTCTGCTGATCCGGTGTGGCCATATTGCAAATTTTCACGCTTCACTTTACCTGCCCAATATGTTGCTTCATCCTATTGACGCCTCCACCCATCTCCTTTCCACACAACTTGCACTTCACTCGCTGTAGATCTAAAGGATTGATCAAGGTTGCAAACTCCCACCCCATGTCATCTGAATTTATTTTGAGAGTATGAGAACTTGCAACGTTAGAGGCAACCGTAGACCCCTACAAATATATTGAATGAGCAAACATAATAAGTACCAATGAGCGATCTGTAGTATTAAATAATTAATCTATAGTCTACAGATCATATCATAGAAAATTAGATTTGTTAGGACTTTGGAGTATGTCTATGGTAGCATAAGAAATCCCAGGTAGGCAACTATTGCATGTATAGATCCGCCCAAAATTAATATAAACTATACCTAACTTGGTAAACAACGAGTTCTTAATGTACAGATCTTCCCACAATTAATATTTAATATACACTAAGCAGAATATCCATGGATTATTAGTTCATTGCTATAATTAGAGTGTTTCTGCATTAACATTTTAACACATCAATAATTACTATAATAGACAGGCATACATGGCTTGATGCTTAACAATCCATCCATCCGTCTACTAATTTACTGTAATTGGAGTGAGTGTCCACGGAATTTAGTTGGAACAACCCATCCATCTACTAATGTTAATTAGTTACATACTTACATTACATCTACTCCCCAAATAGATCATCAGGACTCATACATATTGATCAGTGATCACACTCACACATCTTACTGTATGGCTGTATGCAATTGGAAATTCAATCAATGATGTATCGGACCACAACGGCTACAAAGACTGAGAGGGGAAGAAGATGTTACCTTGCTCACCGGTGAAGCCATGGAGGAGAAGGGCGGCAGGGACGGCAGCAGGCAGTCGGGAGCAGATGGCGACCAACCGCCGGGATAGAGATTGGGAGGAGCCCACGGGTGAAGGAGTCCGGCCGATGGATGGGAAGGAGGAGCAGGTAGGCTAGCGGCGGCCAGCGGGGCTACTGTAGCATGCAGCGGCAGAGCTACTTGATCGGGCACCGACGAGGACCTGCCAGCCGCCAGCCAGATCGGGGTTGGATGGGAAAAGCAGTGGGAGGGGCACCAGGAGCCAAAACCTAGCTAATGTAGGAGGTAGGAGCGGGAGGGGGCTGAGCAGGCCAAAATATTGGGCTTTCGTTTCCATCGGTTAACTGGTCAAGGCGACTAATCGGTCTGACAACCGATTACTCGGCCTGACAGGCCCGTTAATCGGCTTGGGCAGTTAACACCACGAATAGGCACTATTCGAGTCGGGCACCTAGCGAGTAGAGATTAATGGGCCCGTTAACTGATTTATTCGCCGAATTCTTGAACAGTGCATACAATAAAGCGACAACCATAAGGCTCTTGCCAGTTGCCGATAACTTTTACAAAACATGATCATCTCATACAACAATTTATATCTCATCACGTCTTGACCATATCACATCACAACATGCCCTGCAAAAACAAGTTAGACGTCCTCTACTTTGTTGTTGCAAGTTTTACCTGGCTACTACGGGCTTCTAGCAAGAACCGTTCTTACCTACGCATCAAAACCACAACGATTTTTCATCAAGTCTGCTATTTTAACCTTCAACAAGGACCGGCCGTAGTCAAACTCGATTCAACTAAAGTTGGAGAAACAGACACCCGCCAGCCACCTGTGTGCGCAGCACGTCGGTAGAACCAGTCTCATGAACGCGGTCATGTAATGTCGGTCCGGGCCGCTTCATCCAACAATACCGCCGAATCAAAGTAAGACGTTGGTGGTAAGCAGTATGACTATGATCGCCCACAACTCTTTGTGTTCTACTCGTGCATATAACATCTACGCATAGACCTGGCTCAGATGCCACTGTTGGGGAACGTAGCATGCAATTTAAAAAAATTTCCTACGATCGAAGCGGAAGAGTGTGTCCACATACCCTCGTAGACCGAAGCGGAAGCGTTATGTTAACGCGGTTGATGTAGTCGAACGTCTTCACGATCCAACCGATCCAAGTATCGAACGCACAACACCTCCGTGTTCAGCACACGTTCAGCTCGATGATGTCCCTCGAACTCTTGATCCAGTAGAGGGTCGAGGGAGAGTTTCGTCAACATGATGGCGTGGTGACGGTGATGGTGATGTGATACGCGCAGGGCTTCGCCTAAGCACTACGACGCTATGACCGGAGGAGCATACCGTGGAGAGAGACACCGCACATGGCTTGGAACAATTGTTGTATGTCCAAGGGGTGCCCTGCCCATGTATATAAAGGAGGAGAGGGAGGAGGCCGGCCACCAGGGGCGCGCCAAGGAGAGGGGAGTCATACTAGGACTCTAGTCCTAGTAGGATTCGGCCCCACCTTTTTTTCCTTCTACCAGAGGGGGAAAAGGGGAAGGAGAGGGAGTAGGAGAAAGAAAGGGGGGTGGCGCCCCCTTTCCCTAGTCCAATTCGGCCTCCTCCCTTGTGGGGGGCGCACCAGCCCCTTGTGGGCTGGTTAGCCTCCCTCCTATGGCCCGTGGCCCATATCTTTCCCCGGGGGGTTCCGGTAACCCCTCTGGTACTCCGATATGTACCCGATACACTCCGGAACCCTTCCGATGTCCGAATACTACCTTCCAATAAATCAATCTTTACCTGTCGACCATTTCGAGACTCCTCGTCATGTCAGTGATCTCATCCGGGACTCCGAACAAACTTCGGTCACCAAAACACATAACTCATAATACAAATCGTCATCGAACGTTAAACGTGCGGACCCTACAGGTTCGAGAACTATGTAGACATGACTGATACGTCCATTTTGCATCATGCTTTTATATCAATATTTATTGCATTATGGGCTGTTATTACATATTATGTCACAATACTTATGCCTATTCTCTCTTATTTTACAAGGTTTACTTGAAGAGGAAGAATGCCGGCAGCTGGGATTCTGGGCTGGAAAAGGAGCAAATATTAGAGACCTATTCTGCATAGCTCCAAAAGTCCTGAAACTTCACGGAAGTCATCTTTGGAATTAATAAAAAATATTGGGCGAAGAAAATACCAGAGGGGGCCCACACCCGGCCACGAGGGTGGGAGGCGCGCCCTACCCCCCTGGGCGCGCCCCCTGCCTCGTGGGCCCCCTGGCAGGCCTCCGGTGCCCATTTTCTGCTATATGAAGTCTTTCGTCCGAGAAAAAAATCATAAGCAAGCTTTCGGGAAAAAACTCCGCCGCCACGAGGCGGAACCTTGGCGGAACCAATCTAGGGCTCCGGCGGAGCTGTTTTGCCGGGGAAACTTCCCACCGGGAGGGGGAAATCATCGCCATCGTCATCACTAACTACCTCTCATCGGGAGGGGGCCAATCTTCATCAACATCTTCACCAGCACCATCTCCTCTCAAACCCTAGTTCATCTCTTGTATCCAATCTTTGTCCCAAAGCCTCAGATTGGTACCTGTGGGTTGCTAGTAGTGTTGATTACTCCTTGTAGTTGATGCTAGTTGGTTTATTTGGTGGAAGATCATATGTTCAGATCCATTATGCATATTAATACCCCTGTGATTAGGAACATGTATACGCTTTGTGAGTAGTTACGTTAGTTCCTGAGGAAATGGGAGAAGTCTTGCTATAAGTAGTCATGTGAATTTGGTATTCGTTCGATATTTTGATGAGATGTATGTTGTCTTTCCTCTAGTGGTATGTGAACGTTGACTACATGACACTTCACCATTATTTGGGCCTAGAGGATGGCATTGGGAAGTAATAAGTAGATGATGGGTTGCTAGAGTGACAGAAGCTTAAACCCTAGTTTATGCGTTGCTTTGTAAGGGCTGATTTGGATCCATGTGTTTCATGCTATGGTTAGGTTTAACTTAATACTTCTTTTGTAGTTGCGGATGCTTGCAATAGGAGTTAATCATAAGTGGGATGCTTGTCCAAGTAAGGACAGCACCCAAGCACCGTCCACCCACATATCAAATTATCAAAGTACCAAACGTGAATCATAGGAGCGTGATGAAAACTAGCTTGACAATAATTCCCATGTGTCCTCGGGGGCGCTTTTTTCTATGTAAGAGTTTGTCCAGGTTTGGCCTTTACTAAAAAAAGGATTGGGCCATCTTGCTGCACTTTATTTACACTTGTTACTTGTTACTCGTTACAAATTACCTTATCATAAAACTATCTGTTACCTATAATTTTAGTGCTTGCAGAGAATACCTTGCTGAAAACCGCTTGTCATTTCCTTCTGCTCCTCATTGGGTTCGACACTGTTACTTATCGAAAGGACTATGATAGATCCCCTATACTTGTGGGTCATCAAGACTCTTTTCTGGCACCGTTGCCGGGGAGTGGAGCGCCTTTGGTAGGTGGAATTTGGTAAGGAAAAATTTATATAGTGTGCTGAAATTTACTGTCACTTGCTACTATGGAAAGTAATCCTCTAAGGGGCTTGTTCGGGGTATCTTCACCCTGACCAGTAGAGCAAAGAGTTGCTCCTCAACCTACTAAACCTACTGAAAATGTTTACTTTGAAATTCCTTTGGGTATGATAGAGAAACTGCTAGCTAATCCTTTTGCAGGAGATGGAACATTGCATCCCGATTTACACCTAATCTATGTGGATGAAGTTTGTGGATTATTTAAGCTTGCAGGTATGCCCGATGATGTTATCAAGAAGAAGGTCTCCCCTTTATCTTTGACGGGAGATGCATTGACATGGTATAGGCTATGTGATGATATGGGATCATGGAACTAAAAACGATTGAAATTGGAATTTCATCAGAAGTTTTATCCTATGCATCTTGTTCATCGTGATCATAATTATATATATAATTTTTGGCCTCACGAAGGAGAAAGCATCGCTCAAGCTTTGGGGAGTCTTAAGTCAATGTTATATTCATGCCCCAATCATGAGCTCTCAAGAGAAATGATTATTCAGAATTTTTATGCTCGACTTTCTCGTAATAATCAATCCATGCTCGATACTTCTTGTACTGGCTCCTTTATGATGAAGACTATTGAATTCAAATGGGATTTATTGGAAAGAATTAAATGCAACTCTGAAGATTGGGACCTCGACGAAGGTAAAGAGTCAGGTATAACACCTAAGTTTGATTGTGTTAAATCTTTTGTGACACCAATGCTTTCCGTGAATTTAGCACTAAATATGGACTTGACTCTGAGATAGTAGCTTCTTTCTGTGAATCCTTTGCTACTCATGTTGATCTCCCTAAGGAGAAATGGTTTAAATATAATCCTCCCATTGAATTAAAAGTAGTTGCACCTATTAAAGTTGAAGAAAAGACTATCACTTACAATGATCCTATTGTTCCTACTGCTCATGTTGAGAAACCACCTTTCCCTGTTAGAATAAAGGATCATGCTAAAGCTTCAAATTTTGTCACCAAAAGTAATATTAGGACACACAAACCCCCTGAGCAAGTTAAAGTTGAACCTTATATTGCTATGGTTAAAGATCTCTTGGCTGATAATATTGATGGGCATGTTATTTACTTCTATGATGAAACTGCTAGAATTGCTAAGCCTGGTGCTAAAGATAAACATAAACCTGTTGTAGGCATGCCTGTTATTTCTGTTAAAATAGGAGATCATTGTTATCATGGCTTATGTGATATGGGTGCTAGTGCTAGTGCAATACCTCATTCTTTATACAAAGAAATTATGCATGATATTGCACCTACTAAGATAGAAGATATCGATGTTACCATTAAGCTTGCCAATAGAGATACTATTTCACCGATTGGGATTGTTAGAGATGTTGATGTCTTGTGTGGGAAAGTTAAATATCCTACTGATTTTCTTGTTTTTGGTTCCCCACAAGATAGCTTTTGTCCCATTATATTTGGTAGACCCTTCTTGAACACTGTCAATGCTAGGATAAGCTGCGAAAAGGATGTTGTTACTATTGGTTTGGGTGATATCTCTCATGAGTTTAATTTTTCTAAATTTCGTAGACAACCCCGTGATGAGGAATTGCCTAGTAAGGATGAAATTATTGGTCCCGCTTCTATTGCCGTGCCTCCTAATGATCCTTTAGAACAGTATTTGCTTGATCATGAAAATGATATGTTTATGAATGAAAGAAGGGAAATAGATGAAGTATTCTTTAAACAGGGACCTATTCTGAAACACAACTTGCCTGTTGAAATCCTAGGGGATCCTCCTCCACCCAAGGGTGATCCCGTGTTTGAGCTTAAACCATTTCCTGATACTCTTAAATATGCTTATCTTTATGAAAAGAAGATATATCCTGTTATTATTAGTGCTAACCTTTCAGAGCATGAAGAAGAGAAACTATTGAAAACTCTAGGACCGTGCTGCTATTGGATATACTCTTGATGATCTTAAGGGCATTAGTCCCACTCTATGTCAACACAAAATAAATTTGGAGAAATACGCTAAACCAGTTATTGATCACCAACGACGGTTAAATCCTAAGATGAAAGAAGTGGTAAGAAAGGAAATATTAAAGCTACTTGAAGCAGGTATAATTTATCCCGTTGCTGATAGTCAGTGGGTAAGTCCTGTCCATTGTGTCCCTAAGAAAGGAGGTATTACTGTCGTTCCTAATGATAAAGATGAATTGATTCCACAAAGAATTATTACAGGTTATAGGATGGTAATTGATTTTCGCAAATTAAATAAAGCTACTAAAAAAGATCATTACCCTTTGCCTTTCATTGATCAAATGCTAGAAAGATTATCCAAACGTACACATTTTTGCTTTCTAGATGGTTACTCTGGTTTCTCTCAAAAACCTGTATTAGCTAATGATCAAGAAAAGACCACTTTTACTTGCCCTTTTGGTACCTTTGCTTATAGACGTATGCCTTTTGGTTTATGTAATGCACCTGCTACCTTTCAAAGATGCATTATGGCTATATTCTCTGATTTTTGTGAAAAGATTTGTGAGGTTTTCATGGATGATTCCTCCGTTTATGGATCCTCTTTTGATGATTGCTTAAGCAACCTTGATCGAGTTTTGCAGAGATGTGAAGAAACTAATCTTGTCTTGAACTGGGAGAAGTGCCACTTTATGGTTAATGAAGGTATTGTCTTGGGGCATAAATTTTTTGAAAGAGGTATTGAAGTTGATAAAGCTAAAGTTGATGCTATTGAAAAGATGCCGTGTCCCAAGGACATCAAAGGTATAAGAAGTTTCCTTGGCCATGCCGGTTTTAATAGGAGGTTCATTAAGGACTTTTCAAAAATTTCTCGGGCTCTGACTAATCTATTACAAAAAGATATACCTTTTGTCTTTAATGATGATTGTGTAGAAGCATTTGAAATACTTAAGAAAGCATTAATTTCTGCACCTATTGTTCAGCCACCTGATTGGAACTGAACCTTTGAAATTATGTGTGATGCTAGTGATTATGCTGTAGGTGTTGTTCTAGGACAAAGAGTTGATTAGAAATTAAATGTTATTCAATATGCTAGTAAAACTCTAGACAATGCCTAGAGAAACTATGCTACTACCGAAAAAGAATTCTTAGCAGTTGTATTTGCTTGTGATAAGTTCAGACCTTATATTGTTGATTCTAAAGTAACTATTCACACTGATCATGCTGCTATTAAATATCTTATGGAAAAGAAAGATGCTAAACCTAGACTTATTAGATGGGTTCTCTTGCTACAAGAATTTGATTTGCATATTATTGATAGAAAGGGAGCTGAGAACCCCGTTGCAGACAATTTGTCTAGGTTAGAGAATGTTCTTGATGACCCACTACCTATTGATGATAGCTTTCCTGATGAACAATTGAATGTCATAAATGCTTCTCGTATTGCTCCATGGTATGCTGATTATGCTAATTACATTGTTGCTAAATTTATACCACCTAGTTTCACATACCAGCAAAAGAAAAAGTTTTTCTATGCTTTAAGACACTACTTCTGGGATGACCCACATATTTATAAAGAAGGAGTAGATGGTGTTATTAGACGTTGTATACCTGAGCATGAACAGGAACAGATCCTACGCAAGTGTCACTCCGAGGCCTATGGAGGGCACCATGCTGGAGATAGAACTGCACATAAGGTATTGCAATCCGGTTTTTATTGGCCTACTCTCTTCAAGGATGCTCGTAAGTTTGTCTTCTCTTGTGATGAATGTCAAAGAATTGGTAATATCAGTAGACGTCAGGAAATGCCTATGAACTATTCACTTGTTATTGAACCATTCGATGTTTGGGGCTTTGATTATATGGGACCGTTTCCTTCCTCTAATGGGTATACACATATTTTAGTTGCTGTTGATTACGTTACTAAGTGGGTAGAAGCTATTCCAACTAGTAGTGCTGATCATAACACCTCTATTAAGATGCTTAAAGAAGTTATTTTTCCGAGGTTTGGAGTCCCTAGATATCTAATGACTGATGGTGGTTCACATTTTATTCATGGTGCTTTTTCTAAAATGCTTGCTAAGTATGATGTTAATCATAGAATTGCATCCCCTTATCACCCAGAGTCTAGTGGTCAAGTAGAACTTAGTAATAGAGAGCTCAAATTAATTTTGCAAAAGACTGTTAATAGATCTAGAAAGAATTGGTCTAAGAAACTTGATGATGCACTATGGGCCTATAGAACTGCATATAAAAATCCTATGGGTATGTCTCCGTATAAAATGGTTTATGGAAAAGCATGTCACTTACGTCTCGAACTAGAACATAAGGCATATTGGGCCATTAAAGAGCTCAGTTATGATTTCAAACTTGCCGGAGAGAAGAGGTTATTTGACATTAGCTCACTTGATGAATGGAGAACCCAAGCCTATGAGAATGCCAAACTGTTTAAAGAAAATGTTAAAAGATGGCATGACAAAAGGATACAAAAGCGTGAGTTTAACGTAGGTGATTATGTGTTACTATTCAACTCTCGTTTAAGATTTTTTGCAGGAAAACTTCTCTCTAAATGGGAAGGTCCTTACGTTATCGAGGAGGTCTATCGTTCCGGTGCCATAAAAATCAACAACTTCGAAGGAACAAATCCGAAGGTGGTGAACGGTCAAAGAATCAAACATTCTATCTCAGGTAATCCTATATAGGGGTGGGCATAAAAACCGACCAACCGAATACCGGACCGATACCGAAACCGAATAAACCGAATTTTTGGTTTTTTGTGCTGCCACAATTAAATTCGGAATTTATGTTTAATAACCGAATTTAAATCGGTCAGTTCGGTATTAAACCGATAACTGAACAAAAAACCGAAGTGCAACGAGTTCCTGACTCCTGTACGAGGCTCCCTCCGTACGCTCCCGCGCGTAGCGCCAAACGCTGGCGGCCACGTGCGCGTCTCCAGGCTACAACCACACATCCTATGAAGGCCCATGCATCCTCTTTGTCCCACGTTCTGACTAGTACTTCTACTTTTCTTGACCTGGGCCCACCACTAACTGCAAGGCCCAACGCAAAAACTAGTACTTCTTGCGGCCGGGTGGAGTGTGCAGCATTTGTTTAGTCCCACATCGCTTGCGAAAAATCAAGGGGGCAAGGCACTGGCTGATATAAGACCGTGAGGTGTTTACTGCTGAGACAAGAAGCGCTTCCTGCTGCGTAGTAAGCACTGTTCGGTAATAAACCGAAAACTGAACCGAAGTATCGGTTAACCGAAAAATCGGTTAGCAATTTTGGCTTGCTATTTTTGGTTTCTAGTTTTCAAAACCGAATTTAAATATAAACCAAATGGTATAAACCGAATTTTCGGTTTCTACCGAATGCCCACCCCTAATCCTATAAATGTTGAAACTAATATTATTGAAACCATAACCCCGGAGGAATACATAAGGGGCACTTTCCAGAACGTTTGAGACTCCAAAAAGGAATAGGTATGTGGCACGGTAAGTAAACCGACGCCAAAACAGTTCTAATGGCAATTTTTCTCCGTTTTGGAATATTTAAGAAAATAGGAAAATAAGAAGCAGTCCGGGAAGGACACGAGGCTTCCACGAGGGTGGGAGCGCGCCCTACCCCCCTGGGCGCGCCCCCTGCCTCGTGGGCACCTCGTGCTCTCTCCGGACTCCGTTTTCTTATGGAGGGTGGGAAGAATAAAAATAAATAAAGAGATCATATTGATCTTATGGAGGGTAATGACTTCACATATAGAGAGTATGATGATCAAAAGATGTTGAGAGTTGACAAACATAGCTTTGGTCATCGTTGCAATTAATAGGAAGTAATAAAGAAAGAGAGGTTTCACATATAAATATACTATCTTGGACATCTTTTATGATTGTGAGCACTCATTAAAGTATGACATGCTAAGGAGTTGATGTTGGACAAGGAAGACAACGTAATGGGTTATGTTTTCTTATATCCGAAATAAAGTATATTGTCATGGATCATCCAACATGTTGAGCTTGCCTTTCTTCCTCATGCTAGCCAATTCTTTGCACCAAGTAGAGATACTACTTGGGCTTCCAATACACTTAAACCCAGTTTTGCCATGAGAGCACACCATATCTACCTATGGATTGAGTAAGATCCTTCAAGTAAGTTGTCATTGTTGCATGCAATAAAAATTGCTATCTAAATATGTATGACTTATTAGTGTGGAGAAAATAAGCTTTATACGATCTTGTGATGTGGAAGAAATAAAAGCGACGGACTGCATAATAAATGTCCACATCACAAGTGGCAATATAAAGTGACGTTCTTTTGCATTAAGATTTCGTGCATCCAACCAAAAGCACATGACAACCTCTGCTTCCCTCTGCGAAGGGCCTATCTTTTACTTTTATCTTCTACCCTTGTGCAAGAGTCATGGCGATCTTCACCTTCCCTTTTTTACATTTTATCTTTTGGCAAGCACACTGTGTTGGAATGATCCTGATATATATATATATATCTAATTGGATGTAAGTTAGCATGAGCTATTATTGTTGACATTACCCTTGAGGTAAAAGGTTGGGAGGCGAAACTGTAATCCCCTATCTTTCTCTGTGTCCGATTAAAACTCCGTAACCACAAGTATTGCGTGGGTGTTAGCAATTGTGAAAGACTAAATGATAGTTGAGTATGTGGACTTGCTGAAAAGCTCTTATATAGACTCTTTCCGATGTTATGATAAATTGCAATTGCCTCAATGACTGAGATTATAATTGTTGGTTCTCAATGAAGTTTCTGATTCATACTTGATGTTGTGAATAGATTATTACTTGAGCATAAGAAATTATATGACAATATTCAAATATGTTGCTGTTAAAAGAATGATCATGATGCCCTCATGTCCGTATTTTATTTTATCGACACCTCTATCTCTAAACATGTGGACATATTTATCGTTATCGGCTTCCGCTTGAGGACAAGCGAGGTCTAAGCTTGGGGGAGTTGATACGTCCATTTTGCATCATGCTTTTATATCGATATTTATTGCATTATGGGCTGTTATTACACATTATGTCACAATACTTATGCCTATTCTCTCTTATTTTACAAGGTTTACATGAAGAGGGAGAATGCCGGCAGCTGGGATTCTGGGCTGGAAAAGGTGCAAATATTAGAGACCTATTCTGCACAGCTCCAAAACTCCTGAAACTTCACGGAAGTCATATTTGGAATTAATAAAAAATACTGGGCGAAGAAAATACCAGAGGGGGCCCACACCCTGGCCACGAGGGTGGGAGGCGCGCCCTACCCCCTGGGCGTGCCCCCCTGCCTCATGGGCCCCCTGGCAGGCCTCCGGTGCCCATCTTCTGCTATATGAAGTCTTTCGTCCAAGAAAAAAATCATAAGCAAGCTTTCGGGAAGAAACTCCGCCACCACGAGGCGGAACCTTGGCGGAGCCAATCTAGGGCTCCGGCGGAGCTGTTCTGCCGGGGAAACTTCCCTCCAGGAGGGGGAAATCATCGCCATCGTCATCACCAACGATCCTCTCATCGGGAGGGGGCCAATCTTCATCAACATCTTCACCAGCGCCATCTCCTCTCAAACCCTAGTTCATCTCTTGTATCCAATCTTTGTCCCAAAGCCTCAGATTGGTACCTGTGGGTTGCTAGTAGTGTTGGTTACTCCTTGTAGTTGATGCTAGTTGGTTTATTTGGTGGAAGATCATATGTTCAGATCCATTATGCATATTAATACCCTCTGATTATGAACATGAATACGCTTTGTGAGTAGTTACGTTTGTTCCTGAGGACATGGGAGAAGTCTTGCTATAAGTAGTCATGTGAATTTGGTATTCATTTGATATTTTGATGTGATGTATGTTGTGTTTCCTCTAGTGGTGTTATGTGAACGTCGACTACATGACACTTCACCATTATTTGGGCCTAGAGGAAGGCATTGGGAAGTAATAAGTAGATGATGGGTTGCTGGAGTGACAGATGCTTAAACCCTAGTTTATGCGTTGCTTCGTAAGGGGCTGATTATGTTTCATGCTATGGTTAGGTTTACCTTAATACTTCTTTTGTAGTTGCGGATGCTTGCAATAGGAGTTAATCATAAGTGGGATGCTTGTCCAAGTAAGGACAGCACCCAAGCACCGGTCCACCCACATATCAAATTATCAAAGTACCGAACGCGAATCATATGAGCGTAATGAAAACTAGCTTGACGATAATTCCCATGTGTCCTCGGGAGCGCTTTTTTCTATATAAGAGTTTGTCAGGCTTGTCCTTTGCTACAAAAAGGATTGGGCCATCTTGCTGCACTTTATTTACACTTGTTACTTGTTACTCGTTACAAATTACCTTATCATAAAACTATCTGTTACCTATAATTTCAGTGCTTGCAGAGAATACCTTGCTGAAAACCGCTTGTCATTTCCTTCTGCTCCTCGTTGGGTTCAACACTCTTACTTATCGAAAGGACTACGATAGATCCCCTATACTTGTGGGTCATCAATGACCGAGACACTTCTCCGGTCAATAACCAATAGCGGAACCTGGATTCTCATATTCGCTCCTACATATTGTATGAAGATCTTTATCGGTCAAACCACATAACAACATACGTCATTCCCTTTGTCATCGGTATGTTAGTTGCCCGAGATTCGATCATCGGTATCATCATACCTAGTTCAATCTCATTACCAGCAAGTCTCTTTACTCGTTTCGTAATGCATCATCCCGTAACTTACTCATTAGTCACATTGCTTGCAAGGCTTATAGTGATGTGTGAGGGCCCAGAGATACCTCTCCGATACATGGAGTGACAAATCCTAATCTCGATCTATGCCAACTCAACAAGCACCTTTGGAGACACCTGTAGAGCATCTTTATAATCACTCGGTTACGTTGTGACGTTTGATAGCACACAAAGTGTTCCTCCGGTATTCGGGAGTTGCATAATCTCATAGTCAGAGGAATATGTATAAGTCATGAAGAAAGCAATAGCAATAAAACTAAAGGATCATTATGCTAAGCTAACGGATGGGTCTTGTCCATCACATCATTCTCTAATGATGTGATCATGTTGATCAAATGACAACACATGTCTATGGTCAGGAAACTTAACCATCTTTGATTTACGAGCTAGTCTAGTAGAGGCACACTAGGGACATACTGTTTGTCTATGTATTCACCCATGTCCTAAGTTTCCGGTTAATACAATTCTAGCATGAATAATAAACATTTATCATGATATAAGGAAATACAAATAACAACTATATTATTGCCTCTAGGGCATATTTCCTTCATTAAGGAGACACAAAAGCTCAAGCTTGGGGATGCCCAAGGCATCCCAAGATAATATTTCAAGAAGTCCCAAGCATCTAAGCTTGGGGATGCCCCGGTAGGCATCCCACCTTTCTTCATCAACAATTATCGGTTAGTATTGATTTAGCCTAAGTTTTTGCTTCGTCACATGAGTTGTGCTATTCTTGGAATGCCATTTTATTTTGTTTTGCTTGTTGTTTGAATAAAGTACTTAAGATCTGAAATACTTAAATGAGAGAGAGAGTCCTCACATAGCTAAATAATTATTTGACTACTCATTGATCTTCACTTATAACTTTTTGGAGTAGTTTGTCATTTACTCGTGTGCTTCACTTATATCCCATGAGTAAATGGTTGAATGAATTGAATATCATAAATCTGAAATTATATATGTTTCATATGCTTGTCCCATGGGGAGTAATGACTTCACATATAAGAAGTAGAGGTTGTAAATTTATTGAAAGTTAGCAAACATAGTATTGGTCACTTGAACAATTCATGAAAGAATATTGAAGGAAGAGAGATTGCACATATAAATATACTATCTTGGACATCTTCTATGATTGTGAGCCCCATTAATTATTTTCAAACTTGAGCAAATTAGTTGAAGTTGAACAAGGAAGACAACATACTGAGTTATGTTTGGGTATGTTTGTATAGAAGTTATATTGTTATGGATCCTCCAACATGTGGTGCTTGCTTTTTAGAATCTTTTGCTAGCCAAAATCTCTGTACTAAGTGGGAATACTGCTTGTGCATCCAAAATCCTTGAACCAAGTTTCTTCCATGAGTGTCCACCATATCTACCTATATGTGGTATTTACCTGCCGTTCCAAGTAAATTTGCATATGCCAAACTCTAAACCTTCAAATAATACTCTGTTTTGTATGCCCGAATCACTCATGTAGCGACTAGGGGCTGTCAGTATCTTCCATGCTAGGTGGGTTATTCTCACGATGAGTGGACTCCGCTCATCATTCATGAGAAATGGCTGGTAACCGGGATGCCCAGTTCCATGCTCAAATCAAATCAAATTTAATTGCAAATAGAACTCCCCCAAGATTGTTGATAGTTGGACAGTACCCGTTGTTTCGGACCAGCGGTGGAATGTGATTGTTGGTGGAGGGGGAGTAAAATCTTCACCTTTCTGTTTGGGAACCACCTATAATGTATCTAGTATGGAAGATATTGGGAACTCTTGGTTGTTATGTTGACAATGAAAGGATACCTCTCAAAATTATTTTCATCTCTATTTTAAAAGCTTCGAGCTCTGGCACCTCTGCAAATCCCTGCTTCCCTCTGCGAAGGGCCTATCTTTTACTTTTATGCAAGAGTCAGTAGTATTCCTTCTCATTCCAACCTACTCTTTAGTTGGCAAGCATCATGTGATGGGGAAAGATCTAAGCATATATGGCCATTCAAATATATTTGATCATGAATTATTATTGTTGACAATTATCTATATGATAAGTAAGTTGGGAGGCGAAACATTAAGCCCCTATCTTTCTCTGTGTTCAATGGATGCTATTTGTTCTAAAAATATGCTTTGAGTGGTAGCAATCATGGAAGACTATATGATAGTTGAGTATGTGGGATTTGCTAAATCAAAGCTCTTACATAGACCCTTCCTGAAAATAGATGAATTGCAATTGTTTGATGACTGAGAACATAGTTTGTTAGTTTTCAAGAAAGTTTATGATCTATGCTTTAACATGTGAATAGCTTGCTACTTGATCATGAAAAGCTTTATGATATGAGCTACTGTTATAATATATAATGGTGCTAGAAAAAGTGATTTAAATTATCATTCATCAAAATTGTGCACTTGCTAGCATTCCACATAAAAATTTCTGTTTTTATCATTTACCTACTCGAGGACGAGCATGAATTAAGCTTGGGGATGCTGATACGTCTCCAACGTATCTATAATTTTTGATTGTTCCATGCTATTATATTATCTATCTTGGATGTTTTACATGCATTTATATGCTATTTGGGACTAACCTATTAACCTAGAGCTCAGTGCCAGTTTCTGTTTTTCCTTGTTTTTGAGTTTCACAGAAAAGGAATATCAAACGGAGTCCAATTGACCTGAAAATTTATGGAGATTATTTTTGGACCAAAAGAAGCCCCCGAAGCAAAAGAGTTGGGCCAGAAGAGTCCCGAGTCATCCACAAGGGTGGAGGGCGCGCCCTCCGACCTTGTGGTTGACTCGTGGACCCCCCTGACTTGTTGTCTGTCGGCGTTCTGGGAATGGGTGTCCCCAGACTTGCCTGCCTGCGGCCCACGGCGTGGCTGTGCAAGCAGGCTTGTACGGCCCATCTTCATCAACAAGGCATTCAAGACCCTCGCGAGGCGGATGACGCGAGACCCCCTCAGGAGCGGCCTCGCCAGGCAGGCTCACGAGGGGCGGAGAGATCAAGGCAAGGCAAACCTCGCGAGGTTCTCGTGATGTGAGCCATGACGATCGAGACCAGGCGGGCGCCAACGCGCGCAGCGTCCTTGTTTCCTCTTTGGTGCTAAGGGGGCAAGCGCAGGCGCGGAGTACCGAGGCATCAAGCAAAGGTTTCCATATCGGTGCAACGAGACCAAGACCAGCAGGACGGCAAGACGGAGGTCACCATGGAGCCCAAGACGGCGTCATCACCAGAGCCTTTTGCAGGTGAAGACCGCTTTTATCAGGATAAGCTGTACTAGCTGTCCCCTTTCAAATTGGCCGTTGTTGGCTCCCTTCCCGCTCAATATTTGGGGAGAGGACCAGGGCCTATATAAGTAGAGCTAGCCACCACCGTAGGGATAACTCATTCAGAGGCATCTCACCCAATCCTTAGCCACACACCGAGCACAAGAACACCTCAACCTCAGGAGGCTGTTCTTCCCCCTGTACTGTTCATCATCAGCTCAAGAGGCAATCCACCACCACCACCACACTGGAGTAGGGTATTACACCACGACGGTGGCCCGAACCAGTATAAGTCTTGCGTCTTTTGTGTTGTGAGTTTGTCGAGTTTGTTCTTGTGATCTTAGCGAGTTAGGACGCGGATCGGTAGGGAGGAAATCCTCGCACGCACCCCAGAGTTTGAACCTTGAGGGTTTTGCCAGAACCCGAGATCCGACATTTGGTGCGCCAGGTAGGGGTGCGCCGAAGCTCCCTTCCGTCGCTCCGCGCCCCGTTGCTCCGTCGTCTCCATGGCGGACGCTCGCCGCACTTGTGCTGAGCGTCAGGCAGCCCTCGCCGCCCGCGTCGCTCAGACAGCTCCCGTCGGCGGGCCACCTCGTCGTTCCCCGTCGCCTGCCACCAACGCCGCTACCGGCCCGGCGGGGAACGAGCAGCAAGCATCCTCGCTGCACCCCTCGGTGCGGCAGGACGGCCGCACCGCCACTCCATCGCTGACCCCGGCCGGTTCTTCGTCCCATGCACGTCGTGCTCCCATGGACGCGCGAGCGGCGCTCCTCATGGCGCACGAGCTCCTGCGCTACTGCCCAGTCAACGACCTCTACGAGGACTGGCTCGACCGCATCACCGAGCTCGTCCGCGCCGCAGGGGGCTCCCCTGCGCCGTCCCTCTCTTTGCCTTGCCCTTCGTCAGCCACGGGCGACGTGGCTCACGGAGCACCTCCACCACCTCTGCACCAAGACGGCGCCTTGGCGCCAAGGCGCGCGACTCCGCGGCGCGACCCACCACGTCAGGCGCCCGCGCGTGAAGAGAGAAGCTGTCATGAAGTCCCTCCGCCGCAAGAAAACGCTCCAACACTCCTCGCACCGCCGCGCCAGGACCGTTTGCTGCAGCAAGACCGCGCGCCGCCTGCAGTGGCTGGCGCGGACCCCATCAAGACCATGCTCCACCTCCAAGGCGGGCCCCGGTGACCACGGCCGGCTGCCAGGCCTTCACCCCTGAGCAGCGTAGCGTCGCCTGGCCGGGCAAGTTCAAGCCAGACCTGCCTCCTCGCTACGACGGCACCCCCGACCCCGCGGAGTTCTTGCAGCTCTACGAGCTGAGCATCGAGGCGGCCAATGGCGACGAGAAAGTCATGGCGAACTGGTTTCCCATGGCCCTCAAGGATGGCGCCCGCTCCTGGCTCCTAAACCTGCCCCAGGCTCGATCTCCTCCTGGGATGAGATGCACAACCGTTTCGTCGCCAACTTCCAGGGCACTCGCGACTGCCCGCCGACCGCGGGTGACCTGCGCCGCGTCAAGCAACAACCAGGAGAGACTCTCCAGAAGTACATCCAACACTTCAACAACGTCCGCCTCAAGATCCCCAAGGTGACGGACGAGGCCATCATCTCTGTGTTCTCTGATGGCGTCCGCGACGTCAAGATGAAGGAAGAGCTTGCTATCCACGAGGAGCTGTGCACATCTATGGAGTTGTTCAACCTGGCGACCAAGTGCGCAAGAGCTGAGGAGGGGCGCCTCTCCCTCCTCGAGCTCCCGGCTGCAGACCTGGAGGAGAAGAAAGCCAAGGCCAAGGACGTGAAGCGCAAGGGAGCAGTCGTGCTCGCGGCGGAACCGGACACCAAGCATGGCAGAGACCAGCCCGAGTCATCCAAGAGCAGCCGACCGTTCTGCGCCTTCCATAACCTGAATACCCACAACACCAGCGACTGTCAAGAGCTCAGAGCCATTCGAGAAGGGCGCTTCGGTCGACGCACCGAGCGCGGCGAACGGGGCTATGGCCGAGGAGGACGTGGTGGCGGACGTTGGGACGACCGTGGCCCTCGCCAGGAGTGGCGCGACTGGCCTTGTGAGGAGCGCTGGCAGGATCAGCCTCGCCAGGGCGCCTGGAGGGATCAGCCTCGGGAGGATCGTCCTCAGGGCAACGCCGGTCTCCCTCTGCTACCGCCACCGCCAAGAAGGAATGACGACCACCATCAAGACGAGGGGGCTGGGGGCTTCCAGGAGCCACGTGCTATCGCTTGCATCTTGGGTGGAGCTCAAGCCCCAGCCTCGCTGCGTATCTTCAAGCAGTTTGCTCGGGAAGTGAATGCAGTCCTCCCCAAGCTCGAGGCCACATGCCCGCTCAGATGGTCCCAGTGCCCCATCACGTTCAATTCGGCAGATTAGCTCAAGTGCGCAGCTACCGCTGGCGCCCTCCCGATGCTTTGTTCACCAGTCATCAGCAACGTGCAAGTTACCAAGACCCTCATCGACGGTGGGGCAGGGCTCAACGTCCTGTCCGTCGACACGTTCGACAACCTCCAAGTGCCATATGACCAGCTTCAGCCTACCAAGCCTTTCTCAGGAGTGACCGACGGTTCCACCACACCGATAGGGCAGGTCCGCCTCCCTGTCACCTTCAGAGAACGCAAGAACTAACACACCGAGCTCATCGACTTCGACATCGCGCACATCCGTCTGCCGTACAATGTCATCCTCGGGTATCTAGCCCTGGCCAAGTTCATGGCGGAGACCCATCACGGCTACAATGTCCTCAAGATGCCGGGAAGCAGCGGAATCATCACGGTCCCGTGTGAAGAAAGAGACACGGTGTGCTCCCTCGAGCGTGCCTTTCAAGCTCCAGCAATCGACGACCCCGACAGCAAGGGCGAGCACCCTCCTGAGGCCAACCCCAAGAAGAAGAAGCTGCTGCACCACGCGGGGTCCCAGGCGAGCGGTGCCTCGTCAGGATCGGCGCCCTCACCTGGGGCGCCTCCCTCCATCGCATAGGAAAGCGCGCCCAGCGCCCTTCTCGGGCAGGGCTCGGGGGCTCTCTTCTGGAGGGCCTCAGACTTTGCCAACATCACGAGGGAGGCGCTCGGGCACCACTTGGAGGCGTGCTTCACGGGACGTTTCCCTCAAGAGGACACAGGGCGAGGAGCGCCCACCACTCAGGAGTTCATCACCAAGACCACTCAGGAATTGCAAGACGCAAGGGCCATGCGCGGCGACCGCCGCTCACGAGGCGCAGCTCCCCATCCAGGCAAGGATGCCGGGCTGCACGTCTGCATCGATGTCCCAGGACTCAACAGGGCCGCATCTCAGGAGCTCTTCTAGCCTTCGCGCGTGGGCCGCTGCGAGGGTCCACCGCACAGCTACGTTCGCATGCCTTTTGGCCTGCCGAGCGTGGTGCTCGCCTATCAGCGCAACCTGCGGAGCGTCCTGGCGGCTTAGGAGGCCACGCACCACGCCGTCCCGACGGAGATGCAGACGGTCCTCAGGGAACCACCTGGACCCCTAGAGCCTCCCAAGGCTCAAGGCCCCGGTGGCTCATGAGGAGCAACCCCTTCGCCGCATACCTTCAGCTTCCCCAACTCTCCTTCATCAACGGAACCAGGTGACATTTTCCAAGTTCATTTAGCTGGGAGCGCCCCACGGGCAGCATCATTCCCAGACCACGTGGGTCCGTCCCTGTGGCATGTATCCCTTTTCTTCATGTCTTTAGCTTACCTTGCTGGGGGCGCCCCTCGGGCTACATCATCCCCAAGCCGCTCGGGCCTGACCCAGTGGCGTGTGTCTTCCCTGCATTTATTTGATCCAGTATGCTTTCCATGCTTAATCTACCTATGACTATTACCTGCTCGATCGCCACCCGTCAGGGGAGCCGTGCGCCGGCCGTCTTTCTTCAGGACCCTTCGCGTGAGTAAGTTGAGCACGACATTTGTGCTCGGGCCCGTCCCTGCAGCGTCGATAAATCCAATGGCTGAGCTCTATCTGGCGGGCCGGCCTCGTTCACGTCACCTCCTCGGGCCGTTGGTGCCTGGCTTTCTCACGTGATAACCTCAGGAGATTCGTTCGGCGCAGGTTGTCTGACCACCTCGCAGGACCAGCACAGCGAACAAGAACCAAGACCAGGTGCAACCCACCTTGAGGTAGGGCCTCGTGAGTCCCGCGCTGGCTCACGAGTGCCCAGATACACCTCGTCTAGCCCTGCCGTGCAAGCCACGTGTCAGGGCGGGGCTGTACACGCCCCGGGGGCTCTCCCAAGAGGGAGCCCCCCTCCCACGCACAAGTGGAAGCACCATGCTCCGTGCTGGCCGTCGACACTGCCGAGGAGCGGCTATGCCCGTGCATAAGCGGAAGCACTATGCTCCGCGCTGGTGATAAACAACTGAGGGCGGCCTCACGGCCGTACCAACCTCAGGGAGCCCCAGAGCTCAGTGTCCGGCCTCACCGCAACGCCTACCCCTCGGGAGAGCCCCGCGAGGGAGCTGGGCACGGGGGCTGCGCTCGGGTCACGCCCAAGCGTACGCCACCCAACCAGGTCTCCCGGACCTGGTCGTCGCGCGCCCCTCCCGAGCCGAGCCTCGGTGAGGGCAAATGTATGGAGATTGTTTGCGCATCAAGGGGGACTCCTCAGCATCGCAACTCAGGAGCCTAATTGGTGAGGTAGCCCCTCACTCCTTGGTCTGTCCTGGTCTCCGGTCGGCCCAACGGCGGTTGAGGTATGCACGGGGCCGGGCCCTGCCGACGTAGAACATTAACCTATCCTCGCGTATTCTCCCTATAAGCTGTTTGCGCATCAAGGGGGTCTCCTGAGCATCGCGACTTAGGAGCCTAACTGGTCATGTAGCCCCTCACTCCTTGGTCCGTCCTCATCTCCGGTCGGCCCAACGGCGGTTGAGGTATGCGCGGGGCCGGGCTCTGCCGACGCAGAACACGAAGCAAATAGGAAGAAAAATCGCAAAATCTCGAAGCAAATATTACAAGACATATTGTTCTCACAATATCAAACAAAAGTTTAACGCCTCCACGAGGCCTGATGCGTGCTGCAGGAATGAAACAGGAAAGCAGCCGCAGGTCACCCCTGGACACCGCCATCACCCATAAGAGGTGCTCCTTCCTCGGTAGCATCGCCTTCACCTGCACCGTCGGCCAAAGGCACGAGAGCGAAGCCGTGGAACTTCTTCAGCAGGTTCTCCACCTGGCCCTTCACGGCGGCGGCAGCAGCCGCACAACGCTCCTCATCTACAGCCTCCAGCAGCTCGTCAAGGCGGGCGGAGGGATCGCGAAGGGACTTGTCAAGTCGGGCAGTTGCCGAGGCGGCGTGGGGAAGCGGAGACGCCCACGTCCAATCAACCTCCACGCGTCGACAGAGGCTGCAGGCTTTTGGGGCCCGCGGCGCTTCGCTCTTCAACTTTGGCTTCGCCTCGAAGCCAAGCCCGAGCACGCCTTGTGCCCAGGGGCTACTGTCGGTGTTCTGGGAACGGGGGTTGCTACCTCTTGAGCACTGCGTTGGTTTTCCCTTGAAGAGGAAAGGGTGATGCAGTAAAGCAGCGTAAGTATTTCCCTCAGTTTTTGAGAACCAAGGTATCAATCCAGTAGGAGGCCACACACGAGTCCCTCGCACCTACACAAACAAATAAAATCCTCGCAACCAACGCAATAAAGGGGTTGTCAATCCCTTCACGGTCACTTACGAAAGTGAGATCTGATAGATATGATAAGATAATATTTTTGGTATTTTTATGATAAAGATGCAAAGTAAAATAAAAGGCAATAAAAATAGCTAAGTGTTGGAAGATTAATATGATGGAAAATAGACCCCGGGGCCATAGGTTTCACTAGTGGCTTCTCTCGAGAGCATAAGTATTACGATGGGTAAACAAATTACTGTTGAGCAATTGACAGAATTGAGCATAATTATGAGAATATCTAGGTATGATCATGCATATAGGCATCACGTGCGCGACAAGTAGACCGACTCCTGCCTGCATCTACTACTATTACTCCACACATCGACCGCTATCCAGCATGCATCTAGAGTATTAAGTTCAAAAGAACAGAGTAATGCTTTAAGTAAGATGACATGATGTAGAGGGATAAACTCATGCAATATGATATAAACCCCATCTTGTTATCCTCGATGAAAACAATACAATACGTGCCTTGCTGCCCCTACTGTCACTGGGAAAGGACACCGCAAGATTGAACCCAAAGCTAAGCACTTCTCCCATTGCAAGAAATATTAATCTAGTAGGCCAAACCAAACTGATAATTCGAAGAGACTTGCAAAGATAACCAATCATACATAAAAGAATTCAGAGAAGATTCAAATATTGTTCATAGATAAACTTGATCATAAACCCACAATTCATCGGTCTCAACAAACACACCGCAAAAGAAGATTACATCGAATAGATCTCCACAAGAGAGGGGGAGAACATTGTATTGAGATCCAAAGAGAGAGAAGAAGCCATCTAGCTAATAACTATGGCCCGAAGGTCTGAGGTAAACTACTCACACATCATCGGAGAGGCTATGGTGTTGATGTAGAAGCCCTCCGTGGTCGATGCCCCCTCCGGCGGAGCTCCGGAAAAGGTCCCAAGATGTGATCTCACGGGTACAGAAGGTTGCGGCGGTGGAATTATGGTTTTGGCTCCGTATCTAGTAGTTTGGGGGTACATATGTATATATAGGAGGAAGAAGTACGTCGGTGGAGCAACGTGGGCCCCACCAGGGTGGAGGGCGCGCCCAGGGGGGTAGGCGCGCCCCCTACCTCATTCCTTCCTGGTAGCTTTCTTGACGTAGGGTCCAAGTCCTCTGGATCACGTTCGTTCCAAAAATCACGTTCCCGAAGGTTTCATTCCGTTTGGACTCCGTTTGATATTCTTTTTCCGCGAAACTCTGAAATAGGCAAAAAACATCAATTCTGGGCTGGGCCTCCGGTTAATATGTTAGTCCCAAAAATAATATAAAAGTGTATAATAAAGCCCAATAATGTCCAAAACAGAATATAATATAGCGTGGAACAATAAAAAATTATAGATACGTTGGAGACGTATCAAGCATCCCCAAGCTTAATTCCTGCTCTTCCTCGAGTAGGTAAATGATAAAAACAGAATTTTTGATGTGGAATTCTACTTAGCATAATTTCAATGTAATTCTTCTTATTGTGGCACGGATGTTCAGATTTAATATAATTCAAGATAAAAGTTTAATGTTGACATAAAAAATAATACTTCAAGTATGCTAACCAAGCAATTATGTCTTATCAAAATAACATAGCGAAAGCAAGTTATCCCTACAAAATCATATAGTCTGGCTATGCTCCATCTTCCCCACACGAAATATTCATATCATGTACAACCCCGGTTTTAGCCAAGCAATTGGTTCATACTTTTTAACGCGCTTCAGCCTTTTCAACTCTTACGCAATACATGAGCGCAAGCCATGGATATAGCACTATGGTGGAATAAGGTATAATGGTAGAGGTTATGTGGGAAGACAAAAAAGGAGAAAGTCTCACATCAACGAGGCTAATCAACGGGCTATGGAGATGCCCATCAATTGATGTCAATGCAAGGAGTAGGGATTGCCATGCAACGGATGCACTAGAGCTATAAGTGTATGAAATCTCAAACAAAAGAAACTAAGTGGGTGTGCATCCAACTTGCTTGCTCACGAAGACCTCGGGCATTTTGATGAATCCCATCATTGGAATATACAAGCCAAGTTCTATAATGAAATTTCCCACTAGTATATGAAAGCGACAAAATGTGAGACTCTCTTTCATGAAGATCACGGTGCTACTTTGAAGCACAAGTGTGGTAAAAGGATAGTAACATTGTCCCTTCTCTCTTTTTCTCTCTTTTTTTGGGGCCTTTTCTCCCCTTTTTTATGGCCTCCTTTTTTTATTTAGTCCGGAGTCTCATCCCGACTTGTGGGGGAATCATAGTCTCCATCATCCTTTCCTCACTTGGGACAATGCTCTAATAATGATGATCATCACACTTTTATTTACTTACAACTCAATACTTAGAACAAAATATGACTCTATGTGAATGCCTCCGGCGGTGTACCGGGATATGCAATGAATCAAGAGCGACATGTATGAAAGAATTATGAATGGTGGCTTTGCCACAAATACAATGTCAACTACATGATCATGCAAGGCAATATGACAATGATGGAGCGTGTCATGATAAACGAAACGATGGAAAGTTGCATGGCAATATATCTCGGAATGGTTATGGAAATGCCATAATAGGTAGGTATGGTGGCTGTTTTGAGGAATATATAAGGAGGTTTATGTGTGATAGAGCGTATCATATCACGGGGTTTGGATGCACCGGCGAAGTTTGCACCAACTCTCAAGGTGAGAAAGGGCAATGCACGGTACCGAAGAGGCTAGAAAATTGTGGAAAGGTAAGTGTGCGTATAATCCATGGACTCACATTAGTCATAAATAACTCATATACTTATTGCAAAAATTTATTAGCCCTCGAAGCAAAGTACTACTACGCATGCTCCTAGGGGAAGGGTTGTAGGAGTTAACCATCGCGCGATCCCGACCGCCACACAAAGGATGACAATCAATAAATACCTCATGCTCCGACTTCGTTACATAACGGTTCACCAAACGTGCATGCTACGGGAATCACAAACTCCAACACAAGTATTTTTCAATTCCACAATTACTCAACTAGCACAACTATGATATTACCACCTTTATATCTCAAAACAATTATCTAGTATCAAATTTCTCATGATATTATAATTAAAGCAAATTGCCATGCTATTTTAAGACTCTCAAAATAATATAAGTGAAGCATGAGAGATCAATAGTTTCTATAAAACAAATCCACCGTCGTGCTCTAAAAGATTCAAGTGAAGCACTAGAGCAAAACTATATAGCTCAAAAAATATAAGTGAAGCACATAGAGTATTCTAATAATTTCCGAATCATGTGTGTCTCTCTCAAAAGGTGTGTACAGCAAGGATGATTGTGGTAAACCAAAAAACAAAGACTCAAATAATACAAGACGCTCCAAGCAAAACACATATCATGTGGTGAATAAAAATATAGTTCCAAGTAAAGTTACCGATGGAAGTAGACGAAAGAGGGGATGCCTTCCAGGGCATCCCCAAGCTTTGGCTTTTAGGTGTCCTTAGATTATCTTGGGGTGCCATGGGAATCCCCAAGCTTAGGCTCTTGCCACTCCTTGTTCCATAATCCATCAAATCTTTCACCCAAAACTTGAACTTCACAACACAAAACTTAACAGAAAATCTCGTGAGCTGTGTTAGCGAAAGAAAACAAAACACCACTTCAAGGTACTATAATGAACTCATTATTTATTTATATTGGTGTTAAACGTACTGTATTCCAACTTCTCTATGGTTTATAAACTATTTTATTAGCCATAGATTCATCAAAATAAGCAAACAACACACGAAAAACAGAATCTGTCAAAAACAGAACAGTCTGTAGTAATCTGTAACTAACGCAAACTTCTGGAACTCCAAAAATTCAGAAAAAATAGGAAGACCTAGACAATGTGTTTATTGATCAGTAGCAATTGGAATCAATATTTTATCACGTTCTGGTGATTTTTCACAATTATTTTCGTGAACAGAAAGTTTCTGGAATTTTCAGCAAGATCAAATAACTATCATCCAAGAAGATCCTATAGGTTAAAATTGGCACAAACACTAATTAAAACATAAAAACAAATATAACCAGAGGCTAGATGAAATATTTATTCCTAAACAGAAGCAAAAAGCAAAAACTAAAAAAAAATTGGGTTGCCTCCCAACAAGCGCTATCGTTTAACGCCCCTAGCTAGGCATAATAGCAAGGATAGATCTAGGTATTGCCATCTTTGGTAGGCAATCCATAAGTGGCTCTCATAATAGATTCATAAGGTAATTTTTTTATTTCTAGGGAAGTGTTCCATGCCTTTCCTTAATGGAAATTGGAATCTAATATTCCCTTCCTTCATATCAATAATTGCACCAATCGTTCTAAGGAAAGGTCTACCAAGAATAATAGGACATGAAGGATTGCAATCTATGTCAAGAACAATAAAATCTACGGGCACATAATTCCTATTTGCAACAATAAGAACATCATTAATTCTTCCCATAGGTTTCTTAATGGTGGAATCCGCAAGGTGCAAGTTTAAAGAGCAATCATCAAAATCACGGAAACCTAGCAAATCACACAAAGTTTTTGGGATCGTGGAAACACTAGCACCCAAATCACACAAAGCATAGCACTCATGATCTTTAATTTTCATTTTAATAGTAGGTTCCCACTCATCATAAAGTTTTCTAGGGATAGAAACTTCCAACTCAAGTTTTTCTTCATAAGATTGCATCAAGGCATCAACAATATGTTTAGTAAAGGCTTTATTTTGGCTATAAGCATGTGGATAATTTAGCACGGATTGCAACAAGGAAATACAATCTATCAAAGAGCAATTATAATAATTAAATTTCTTGAAATCCAAAATAGTGGGTTCATTAATATCTAGAGTTTTGTTCTCTTCAATCCCACTTTTACCAATTTTTGCATCAAGATCTAAAAACTCCAAATTTTTGGAACGCCTTCTAGGCAAAGGTGGATCATATTCAGTCCCATCATTATCAAGATTCATATTGAAAAACAAAGATTTAATAGGGGACACATCAATAACTTTTAGATCTTCATCTTTATTTTCATAGAAACTAGAAGAACACGCTTTCACAAAACAATCTTTCTTAGCACGCATCCTAGCGGTTCTTTCCTTGCACTCATCAATGGAAATTCTCATGGCCTTGAGACACTCATTGATATCATGCTTAGGTGGAATAGATCTAAGTTTCAAAGAATCAACATAAAGAGAAATTCTATCAACGTTCCTAGCCAATTCATCCACTTTAAGCAATTTTTCTTCAAGAAAAGCATTGAAATTCTTTTGCGAATTCATAAATTCTTTAACACTAGTCTCAAATTCAGAAGGCATCTTATTAAAATTTCCATAAGAATTGTTGTAGGAATTACCATAATTATTAGAGAATTACTAGGGTACGACCTAGGATTAAAGTTTCCTCTATACGCGTTGTTACCAAAATTATTCCTACCAAAAAAATTCACATCCATAGATTCATTATTATTCTCAATCAAAGTAGACAAAGGCATATCATTAGGATCAGAAGAAACACTTCTATTAGCAAATAATTTCATGAGTTCATCCATCTTTCCACTCAAAACATTAATTTCTTCTATCGCATGCACTTTTTTATTAGTGGATCTTTTGGTGTGCCATTGAGAATAATTAACCATAATATTATCTAGGAGTTTAGTAGCTTCTCCTAAAGTGATTTCCATAAAAGTGCCTCCCACGGCCGAATCTAAAAGATTTCTAGAAGCAAAATTTAATCCAGCATAAATTTTTTGTATAATCATCCACAAATTCAAACCATGTGTAGGGCAATTACGTATCATTAATTTCATCCTCTCCCAAGCTTGTGCAACATGTTCATGATCAAGTTGCTTAAAATCCATGATATCGTTTCTAAGAGAGATGATCTTAGCGGGAGGAAAATACTTAGAGATAAAAGCATCTTTGCACTTATTCCAAGAATCAATACTATTTTTAGGCAAAGACGAAAACCAAGCTTTAGCACGATCTCTAAGCGAAAAAGGAAATAGCTTCAATTTAACAATATCATTGTCCACATCTTTCTTCTTTTGCATATCACACAAATCAATGAAGCTATTTAGATGGGTAGCGGCATCTTCACTAGGAAGGCCGACGAATTGATCTTTCATGACAAGATTCAACAAAGCAGCATTAATTTCACAAGATTTAGTATCGGTAAGAGGAGCAATCAGAGTGCTAAGGAAATCATTGTTGTTGGTATTGGTAAAGTCACACAATTTAGTATTATCTTGAGCCATCGTGACAAGCAAGCAATCCAACACACGAGCAAACAAGAAGCAAGCGAAAAAGAGGCAAACGGAAAAGAGAGGGCGAATAAAACGGCAAGGGTGAAGTGGGGGAGAGGAAAACGAGAGGCAAATGGCAAATAATGTAATGCGGGAGATAAGGGTTTGTGATGGGTACTTGGTATGTTGACTTTTTCGTAGACTCCCCGGCAACGGCGCCCGAAATCCTTCTTTCCACCTCTTGAGCACTGCGTTGGTTTTCCCTTGAAGAGGAAAGGGTGATGCAGTAAAGCAGCGTAAGTATTTCCCTTAGTTTTTGAGAACCAAGGTATCAATCCAGTAGGAGGCCACGCACGAGTCCCTCGCACCTACACAAACAAATAAAATCCTCGCAACCAACGCAATAAAGGGGTTGTCAATACCTTCACGGTCACTTACGAAAGTGAGATCTGATAGATATGATAAGATAATATTTTTGGTATTTTTATGATAAAGATGCAAAGTAAAATAAAAGGCAATAAAAATAGCTAAGTGTTGGAAGATTAATATGATGGAAAATAGAACCAGAGGCCATAGGTTTCACTAGTGGCTTCTCTCGAGAGCATAAGTATTACGGTGGGTAAACAAATTACTGTTGAGCAATTGACAGAATTGAGCATAGTTAAGAGAATATCTAGGTATGATCATGCATATAGGCATCACGTCCGCGACAAGTAGACCGACTCCTGCCTGCATCTACTACTATTACTCCACACATCGACCGCTATCCAGCATGCATCTAGAGTATTAAGTTCAAAAGAACAGAGTAACGCTTTAAGTAAGATGACATGATGTAGAGGGATAAACTCATGCAATATGATATAAACCCCATCTTGTTATCCTCGATGGCAACAATACAATACGTGCCTTGCTGCCCCTACTGTCACTGGGAAAGGACACCGCAAGATTGAACCCAAAGCTAAGCACTTCTCCCATTGCAAGAAAGATCAATCTAGTAGGCCAAACCAAACTAATAATTCGAAGAGACTTGCAAAGATAGCCAATCATACATAAAAGAATTCAGAGAAGATTCAAATATTGTTCATAGATAAACTTGATCATAAACCCACAATTCATCGGTCTCAACAAACACACCGCAAAAGAAGATTATATCGAATAGATCTCCACAAGAGAGGGGGAGAACATTGTATTGAGATCCAAAGAGAGAGAAGAAGCCATCTAGCTAATAACTATGGACCCGAAGGTCTGAGGTAAGCTACTCACACATCATCGGAGAGGCGATGGTGTTGATGTAGAAGCCCTCCGTGGTCGATGCCCCCTCCAGCGGAGCTCCGGAAAAGGCCCCAAGTTTAGATCTCACGGGTACAGAAGGTTGCGGCGGTGGAAATAGGTTTTTGGCTCCGTATCTGGTAGTTTGGGGGTACGTAGGTATATATAGGAGGAAGAAGTACGTCGATGGAGCAACGTGGGCCCCACGAGGGTGGAGGCCGCGTCCAGGGGAGTAGGCGCGCCCCCTATCTCGTCCCTTCCTGGTGACTTTCTTGACGTAGGGTCCAAGTCCTCTGGATCACGTTCGTTCCAAAAATCACGTTCCCGAAGGTTTCATTCCGTTTGGACTCCGTTTGATATTCCTTTTCTGCGAAACTCTGAAATAGGCAAAAAAACAGCAATTCTGTGCTGGGCCTCCGGTTAATAGGTTAGTCCCAAAAATAATATAAAAGTGTATAATAAAGCCCAATAATGTCCAAAACAGAATCTAATATAGCATGGAACAATCAAAAATTATAGATACGTTGGAGACGTATCAGGGGTCCCTAGACTTGCCTGCCTGCGGCCCACGGCGTGGCTGTGCAAGCAGGCCTATACGACCCATCTTCATCAACAAGGCATTCAAGACCCTCGCGAGGCGGATGACGCGAGACCCCCTCAGGTGCGGCCTCGCCAGGCAGGCTCACGAGGGGCGGAGAGACCAAGGCAAGGCAAACCTCGCGAGGTTCTCGTGACGTGAGCCATGAAGATCGAGACCAAGCGGGCGCCAACGCGCGCAGCGTCCTTGTTTCCTCTTTAGTGCTAAGGGGGCAAGCGCAGGCGCGGAGTACCAAGGCATCAAGCAAAGGTTTCCATATAGGTGCAACGAGACCAAGACCAGCAGGACGGCAAGACGGAGGTCACCATGGAGCCCAAGACGGCGTCATCACCAGAGCCTTTTGCAGGCGAAGACCGCTTTTGTCAGGATAAGCTGTACTAGCTGTCCCCTTTCAAATTGGCCGTTGTTGGCTCCCTTCCCGCTCAATATTTTGGGAGAGGACCAGGGCCTATATAAGTAGAGCTAGCCACCACCGTAGGGATAACTCATTCGGAGGCATCTCACCCAATCCTTAACCACACACCGAGCACAAGAACACCTCAACCTTAGGAGGTTGTTCTTCTCCCTGTATTGTTCATCATCAGCCTAAGAGGCAATCCACCACCACCACACTGGAGTAGGGTATTACACCACGACGGTGGCCCGAACCAGTATAAGTCTTGCGTCTTTTGTGTTGTGAGTTCGTCGAGTTCGTTCTTGTGATCTTAGCCAGTTAGGACGGGTATCGGTAGGGAGGAAATCTTCGCGCGCACCCCAGAGTTCGGACCTTGAGGGTTTTGCCCGAACCCGAGATCTGACATTCTCCATGCCAATACCTCTTATATATCCCCAAACCTCCAGAACAGAACATAGATTGGGAGTTCCGCCGCCGCAAGCCTCTGTAGCCATGAAAAACCAATCGGGACCCTGTTCCGGCACCCTGCCGGAGGGTGAAATCATCACCGATGGCCATCTTCATCATCCTGGCGCTCTTCATGACGAGGAGGGAGTAGTTCACCCTCGGGGCCGAGGGTATGTACCGGTAGCTATGTGTTTGATCTCTCTCTCTCTCTCTCTCGTGTTCTTGATTTGGCACGATCTTGATGTACCACGAGCTTTGCTATTATAGTTGGATTTTATGATGTTTCTCTCCCTCTACCTTCTTGTAATGGATTGAGTTTTCCCTTTGAAGTTATCTTATCGGATTGAGTCTTTAAGGATTTGAGAACACTTGATGTGTGTCTTGCATGTGCTTATCTGTGGTGACAATGGGATATTCACGTGATCCACTTGATGTATGTTATGGTGATCAACTTGCGGGTTCTATGACCTTGTAAACTTATGCATAGGGGTTGGCACACGTTTTCGTCTTGACTCTCCGGTAGAAACTTTGGGGCACTCTTTGAAGTTCTTTGTGTTGGTTTGAATAGATGAATTTGAGATTGTGTGATGCATATCGTATAATCAAACCTGCGGATACTTGTGGTGACATTGGAGTATCTAGGTGACATTAGGGTTTTGGTTAATGTGTGTCTTAAGGTGTTATTTTAGTACGAACTATAGGGCTTTTATGACACTTATAGGAATAGCCCAATAGATCGATCAGAAAGAATAACTTTGAGGTGGTTTCATACCCTACAATAATCTCTTCGTTTGTTCTCCGCTATTAATGACTTTGGAGTGACTCTTTGTTGCACGTTGAGAGATTGTTATATGATCTAATTATGTTATCATTGTTGAGAGAACTTGCACTAGTGAAAGTATGAACCCTAGGCCTTGTTTTGAAGCATTGCAATACCGTTTTCGCTCACTTTTAGCACTTGTTACCTTGCTGTTTTTATATTTTCAGATTAAAAAACCTATATCTATCATCCATATTGCACTTGTATCACCATCTCTTCGCTGAACTAGTGCACCTATATAATTTACCATTGTATTGGGTGTGTTGGGGACACAAGAGACTCTTTGTTATTTGGTTGCAGGGTTATTTGAGAGAGACCATCTGCATCCTACGCCTCCCACTGATTGATAAACCTTAGGTCATCCATTTGAGGGAAATTTGATGCTGTCCTACAAAACTCTGCACTTGGAGGCCCAACAACGTCTACAAGGATAAAGTTGTGTAGTAGACATCAGCAAGCGATGTTGAAAGAGAGACGATGATTCAGAGCCTATATGGCCTTTGGCTTGCAGGAAATTAGGCACACGAAGGCAAGAGATTTTGTGATGCAAAGGGAGTGGCGGAGAGGGTAGATGATCATATGCGGAGTGGCGGGAGGTGCATGAGCGACCGATCAAGATTTCACAGCAGAAGCAGGTACAGAGATGGCAACCACCCGAGCTAGGTCGGATCAAAGTAAATGCCAATGGAGCTACTTCAACACCAGAAGTTAAAGGAGAAGGAGGAGTGGTCCCGCGGGACCATGCTGGTACATACAGGGGAGGGGCGTGCATGTTCCTTCCAGCCAGTTCCGATCCTGACTGGAAGACCTAGCATGTCGGCCAGCGGTGCAACTGGCGGTAGAACTAAACATCTAGAAGGTCCACCTTGAGCTCGATAGCAAAGGGATGGTGGCGACAATGAACGACAACAAGAATCTCTCGGCTGTAGGCCCACTGGTAGAGGAAGTCAAAGAGTTACTACGGACTCCACAGGAAGCCAAGGTGTGCTAGGTAAGAAGAATAACAAATGGTGCTGCGCATAGACTAGCTATGGAGGGGGTTAGCATTGAGAAGAATAAAGACGGGCTTGATGTGCTACCATATTGTATTCTACTGATTGTTGAAGACGAGATCCTAGACTTTGTTTAAGTTTATTCAATTGAATAAAATGCATTACCCCTAAAAAAAGTTTGGCGTAAGAGATGATATGATACCCGATTGGCGATAATTCAAGGCAGAGCCCGGGCTCAGATGCACCTGTTCAGCAAAAAATTCAAAAAAAAATACTAGAAAAATTCAAGAAATTCCAAAAAAATTTCGGGTGGTAGATAATTAGGTGCATGAGGTGCGCTGCAAAAATCAACTTGTTTGGACATTTGAGCAAGTCTGTGCAAAAAAGACAAATCGGGTCAAAACAGTTTATGAACAGTAAACTTTTTCACGGACCCCGATTTTGTTTTTTTGCTCTTGCTCAAATGTCCAAACGAGTTGATTTTTGCAGCGCACCTCACGCACCTAATTATCTACCACCCGAATTTTTTTTGGAATTTTTTGAATTTTTCTAGTATTTTTTTTTGATTTTTTCCGTGAGCGCGGGTGCAGATGTGCCCGGGAGCCAAATCGCCGCACTCCCCGATTGGGCCATATTCAAGCAGAGGCGGCCGATGCAAGGAAGAAGAAAGGGTTCATCTCTCTCTCTCTCTCTCAAAAAAGAAAGGGTTCATATGTTCACACGATAGCGCGCGCACAGAACACAATCATTTTCATACTGGCATAAATATTTTCCATGTATACCATATACGTATTTATTTCCTTTTTTGAGGATTATATTTATCTTCTAATAAATGTGTACCACTGGCACATTTTTTTGCCTTGGAGCGATGGGCTGGCACATGTGAGAGCGAGGGAGCGTCTGAAACGGAAAGAAACGGACGCGCCCCTACGCCGAACGGACGGACGCCTCAATTTATACCCCGCCCCGCTTCCATTCCTCTCCCCCACACTCGTCTCCTCTCGTCGCTTCCTTCCGAACCGCCTCCATCTTCTCCCTTCTCTCGTCGCCGGAGGGACTAGTCGGCCGCCTCCTCGTCACCTGCCTGCCGCGGTAAGACGTAGAGTAGTATAATCGCGTGCTTGCTGGCCGTCCCTCGTCTCGGTTTGGTTGCTTCGCCGTGGGTGTTTTTCGGGGGAGGGATTTGGATGTTTTGGTGAGCAATTCGTTTCTGGTCGCTTTGCTGGTGGCGTCGGAGCGTACTACTTGGACGCCATGCCATTGTTTTGGTCGAGGGCCATGGTGGGTGTAGCCGTGTAGGTGGATTGATCGCTTCGCAGAGGATCTGATCTGGTTTCTCGTTCTTTGTCGCTTTGCTGGTCGCGCTGGCGTGTGCTTGGGACACTATATATGCTTTTCTCCGGGATCTTTGCTGGGCGTTGTAGCCTTGTATGGATGATCGCCGGCCAACCCGGCAGGAATCGCGTGTGTATTTTGATAATAAAATTTATTAATTCTCTTGTGTCAAACTAGTATATTCTCATGTCTGCATCTTTGTTCCATGCTGCACTGTTATTCACGATTTGGCACATTTATAATTTTTGGCTGCTTACCCCGTCTCTTGTGATCGCCAGATGGCTCAGACTGTTGGCCAACGTTTTGGAGGCTACGCGGAGGAGTTGGAGAGACTTCTCCATACCCTGGGAGGCTACGAGCAGCCGAGGTACCGTTCCCGGCGCCAGGAGACCCACGCGATCCAAGTGGGAGTCGTCACCCAACTGCGACTCCGCCCCGTGCACCAGCACCACCCCCGCCGGGACAACATCAACCTGACGATTCGTCGCTGCTCTTTTGAGATGGGTGTCCAAGACCTGGCACGCCGTGCCCTGCTCCGCCTCTCTGCCACCCACTCCGACTTCCTCCGCGAGACAGAGTACCGCTACTTCGTCGACGCCTGCGTCCCCGTCCCCGTCCCCCACACTGCACCGCATCACCAGGAGATCGGTGATCTAGAGGAAGGCGCCATGCGCGCTCTCGGGAGACTTGCTCGAGCCCAGTGCTGTGTCGCCGAGTCTGTAGCAGAGGAGCTCACTGACGTCTACCACCGCCTTGAGGACGCGCAGCGGCGCATTGTGGAGTTGGAGGAGCGCCTTCACGGCCGGGCACCGCCACAAGTTCCGGAGCCGATACCGGTGGGCAACGTTTGTCGGGGCTCAGCACAGGAGGAGACCCAGGCGGACCAGCCCGCGCCTGCCGCAGCACCCGCTGTGGCCGGCATCTCTGGCTTCGCCCCGGCCGCCCTGTTTCGCACCCCTGCTCCAGGGAACTGCGGATGGTTCGACGATTGATGAATGTCAGTCATCACCGCCGTTAGCTCTCAGACTCGTCTTCTCCCGAGCCGCGTTTATCTGTGTCTACCTCTATGATGGTATCGTGATGGCTCTTTTATTGTCAGATTGAGTCTTAGTACAGAGGTATGGAAACCCTTAAGGTAAATCTATCCATACCCTGTACATAGATGTTCGTTGTGATGTGTTTACCGAACCTTTGTCGTTTTAATATCGTCGTGGGATGCCAATTGTATTCTCGCCCCAACTTGAAAATCCCTTCATTGTATGTTTTCTAGCAGTATTATTTATGTTTTGTAGTTAAATTTCAATGATTCCGGTTTGCGTTTCGGCCAAAAGGACAAAATATTTACTTGATGAAGTCAGTTAACTACTTGAGTTTTTTGAAATTATTCTTGAAAAATATTTAAATTCATGTGTACTACTGAAATCCTATATACAGATTCATCCCCACTACCTATTTATCTTGACATGCAGCCTGTCCACCTCATCAGCCCTGCCACATCAGTTTTTTCTCTTTCTTTTTCTAATAAATCGTGTGGCTCGAGTTCTCTTTAGCACGTAGCCTTCTCTAGTCAATGAACTGAACAGTCGTTCGCTCTTTCGCCTTCTGTAACCGATCAATGAGCCAGTCAATCAAGAGTCGATGGAGCCGATCTCTTCGTATATACTTCGGCGGCACGACGCTCCGGTATCCACACAATCCCGCACCCGCACGAGGTAAGGTAGACCCAACAGGTCTCGCGCAGTACCCCCTACCGCTGCTACCGACGGGCAAGGACGGAGATTCTCTGCCGCCGGCCATCGTCGGGCGTGCAGCCCCTCTCCCCTCGTATCCAGGCGTGCCAGCCAGATCACACCACTCCAGTGTCCCCGCATGTCCCGCGAGGTAAGACTAGCCACAGTGGGAGTAACTTCAGCAGTAACATCGAGTCCAACTCAGCAAATTTGCTTATGTGGCAATGAGTTAATGAGGAAAGAGGTAGTTTGAGTAACTTAGCTAGTTACTGTAACATCACATGTCCCAATACAATATGAGTCTATAACCTAATAAATGAAGCTTTGCATGTTACCACACTTATGTTACTACCCATTATGAAGATAGTAACATAATCTAGGGATATATGTATGTTACTAGCGTATGTTACTCTCCACTGTGGCTAGTCTAAGGCGGCCCCTACCAGGTCTGGCGCAGGACCACCGCTGCGTCTAGCCGCTGACACCAATCAACAGGATGGAGCTTCTGTGACGTGGCCGTCCACTAGTAGGAAAAGGGGCTTTTACCCCGGTTTGTAAGGGCCTTTTGTCCCGGTTTTCGAACCGGGACTAAAGGGTCGTTACTAAAGCCCTAACCCTTTAGTCCCGGTTCTTACACGAACCGGGACAGAAGGTCCTCCACGTGGCCGCTGCTGCCAGGCCAGGCAGGGGGGCTCACCAACCGGGACCAATAGGCATCCACGCGTCAGCATTTCAGGGGCTGGGGTTTTTGTTTTTTTGAAAGGGGGGGGGGTTGGGGGGTTAATTTAGGTGTTTCATATATTGTTTTAGCTAGCTAATTAATAGAGAGAAGTGTCCTCTCTTATCTCCGTGCTTGGTCGACGCTACGTACTATATACGTATGGAGAGGACTAGACACGCTAGCTAGTAATCAAATGAAGGAAACAGAAGATCGTCATGAACATATGCATACAGAGAGAAGTGATATCGACCACCTCTCCTTCTCCGAGAGATTGGTCGAACAACAAGTTCTCGTATATCTATCCGACACTACGGCTACATATATACAATAATTATCTCTTACAATACAATCTCCTAATTAAATTGTAAGAACATAGGGTCCACATAGTATTCTCCGTTTTCAGCGATCACGTGGTGAAGGAAGAATGCCGCCAATTCCTCTTGAATTGCTCGCATACGATCTGGTGCTAGGAGTTCATCCCGCTTCCGGAACATCTAATTTGAAGAAGGGGGTCAATACATATATATATATATGAATAAATGAAACTCAACACAAATGATGGTAATAAAATAAAATTATGAATATTATTGCTTACGCACTTCATATTGTTCGTCAGAGTAGCCCCGCTCACAGGTCGTGTAGCGGATGGACTCACAAACGTAGTATCCACAGTAATTATTCCGGGTTCCTGCCACAACCACTTTACAAGAAATAGAGGTCAATCAAACTGATAAGCAAGCATGCTAAATGGTATTGATGAAACTAGCGCTTGAATCACTAGGAGATGCGCGGAACATGCTACTATAATACTTACTTTCGGGTGTTTAAATTGCAGCTTCTTCGGCAGTCCCGGAGCTTTTGTGGTGAATTTTCTCCAAACCCTGCCAGACAAAGAAAACAATTACTTGATATCAGGAAATGAACAAAGTTGCTGATATGGTGGATAATGATCGATTTAACTTACTTCTCGAGCATTTGAGTCATGTTCGCATAGTCCTGGGGATCTTTTCGTCTCGAGTCTAAGATGGTTACTACTCCCTGCTCAAGCTTAATCTCTAGGAGAATATAGTGGAAGCTGCGCATGCATGCATAAGTCATCAATTACATTACCATAACCTGGACTAATAAGGCAAAACCGAATATGCACAAGACAGTAACACTCACTTGAAGTTGTAAGGAAAGAGTATTATATCTTTGTTTTGATTTAATACCAACGATCGTAGCAAGTTGGCCTCGGCTTCTTTGGCATGTTTTTCAACCGTATATGCATCTATGAGATTTGTGTTAATGAACCCAATATCACCGATTTGTCTTTTCTTCAATTCAGCGATCTTCAATCTGCATAATATAGTGAGGATAATTATAAATACATACAATGAAAGAGCTGACCTATATAGAGAGACTTAATGACATAAGTAGTACTACTTAAAGACAGTAGCAAGTGATCGTTGTTTTATCGAGGGCCTTTTGATTGTAAAACTGGAAGAAATCCTCAAATGGAACATTCAGCAGTTCAATTCCAACGAGGTCATGCTCCGGTTTAACTCTCAGCGTCAAAGTATTCATCCCATCAGACTCTCTGCAGGTTTTCATGTACCAATCATGTAATCTTCGCATCATCGTTGTTAGAGATCTTTCATCTTTGACGAGAGGCTTCCCGTAATGGTATTTGTGTCCGTCCACCTGCATGATTTCATAATGTACATCGTTGGGCAGGTAATCTCTAAGATTTCTATAACCGGCCACCATCCTCGGATCATTAGAGACAATGTCTTTTGACACCTTGAGCGGGGGGCACGATTGGTTCGCTTGTTCGCCGAGCTGGGCAATTTTTTTCCCAGCTCGTCATTCTTTTAACCTTTGATCACTGACAGTACTTCCCGACCGCTCCGCTTCGGCATATGTCTTTGCAAGAATGCGCTCATAGTTGCCTCTCGGCGGAGACTTTGGTGGTTTTGTCAGGGCAGCCAGAGTGCACTTTGCTTTCACCGGATCTACCTTCTCCTCCGGAGGTGGATGTTTCTTTGCTTTCACCCCTTCAAAGAAATTTGTCACTTCGGCTCGCATGATCTTCCTGGTTTCCTCCTCGGTCCTCTCGTATGGTAACTTCTCTGGAGTCTTCAGAGAAGGACCGAATCTGTATTGCCTCCCGCCTCTGGCAGCTGTACTGCTAGACGCCGGCAGAGCAGACGGAGCAGCTGCGGCTGTCTTCTTTCCTTGCTTACGAGGCGGAGGAGAAGGACTACGACGCGCCGGAGCAGCCGGAGCGGCGGCGGGTCTCTTCCACCCTTGCCGACGAGGCGGAGAAGGAGGAGGCTGGCTGCTCTGGCGCGCCGGCGCAGGCGGAGAAGGAGGCGGAGTGCCGTCACGCGCCGGAGAAGGAGGCTGAGTGCCCTGATCACTCGCCGGAGGAGGAGGCGGAGGAGGAGGCGGAGTGCCGCCACGCGCCGGAGAAGGAGGCTGAGTGCCCTAATCACTCGCCGGAGGAGGAGGCGGAGGAGGAGGCGGAGTGCCCTTACTCGCCGGAGCCGTCCAGTTCGGAAGGTTTATGAGCTCCTTCCGCCATAGGCACGGAGTCTTCAGAGCTAAACCCAGCCGAGTCTCCCCTTCACCGGTAGGGTGGTCAAGCTGGAGGTCCTCAAATCCCTCCGTTATTTCATCCACCATCACCCTAGCATATCCTTCTGGAATCGGCCGGCAGTGGTAGGTTGCGCCGGGTTCAGGACGTAAAACAGAGCCAACAGCCGCCTTGACTTTGAAGTTCTGCCATTGCGCCATAAGGTGGCAATGTTGAGACTCCGTGATAGCATCCACGGGGTAGCTAGCAGGAGCCGTCAAGACATGCTCCAGCCGAAGCAGCTCGGTGGAAGCCACGCTGCTTCTCCGCTGAGATGGCGGGGTAGCTTCGGGGGTAGTTTCGGCATGTCGATTGCTGTCTCGTTCCTCTAGCGCTTGAACCCTTTCGTGCAGCTTCTGAATTTGGGTCTGCTCCATTTTTTCCTCCTCTCCTGGCTTTTGTAACCGCCTGCGTCCGGAAAACCAGCCTTCCACGGAACGGAGCCTGGCGTGCCTCGTGTCCGTCCAGGGTGCTCAGGATTCCCGAGGGCCATTGTGAGCTCGTCGTTCTCTCTGTCTGGAACGAACGAAAAATTTGAAATCGAGAAGAGGCAACGGATATCATTTCGTCCAGAAAGGTGAAACGTTACCTACCGAAACCATCACACTTGTTGTGAGAAGCTCTGGTTTATGAGAAGCTTATACCCAAACCTGCCCCAAATGAGACAAAAATTTTACCACGGCATGTTGATACCGCTCCATGATAGCATGCCAAGTTTCAATAATTTCGGACGAATTTTGGATTCACTAGAATTACAAAAGCAAGTACGTCGACGTTTGCCGGAGAGCCATGGATTTGTGGTGTTCGAATTTCATCCCCATTTCTTGCATGGGACATAAGCATAAATCCATGGACACATATATGATTTTACAACCCATGTTGATGCACCGGAGCATGTGCATGTAGTTTAATTTTGAATTGTGCACCTGAAATGGCTAAAAAATCAATTTAATGCGTAAAATGTTCAAACGAACTCTGATAATTCCTATTATTTTACGACACACATATAGTTGCATGTTCACTGCAGATAAAAGGTCTAGAAATTCGAACACCATCCATTGCCGCTGTGACCCCATTATGTAATTCAAATCAAGATGAAAAATCAAGTAGATCCCGCACAGTTTATTATCACCAACCGTGTGAGATGCAACACAAAATATCCTGGAGCACCGTCGGCATATAGTATGCCTATGGCTTACGCGAGAAGGTGTGTCGCTACAGTCCACAACCGGCGTCTCAAGCACACTAGCTCGCTCCCCAAATATCATTTCACTGTTCAATCGTCGGCGGTGAAAGATGGGCACGTGGACCCGCGTCGTGAGGGCAACTTTGGTGGCCCACTCCGACGAGAGCCCGGCCGCAGCCGCCATGCGCGTGCTAACAAGGTGCATGAGCGCGGCTGCAATCTGCGACCCGGCGGCCATGGCAGCCAAAACCGCTATTGTTGCTTCTCAGGTAGCGGCAGCTGATGACGGGAAAATGGCGGGCGTGAAACACGCGTCCACGTCATTGATACAGAGTGAAATTTAAATGCATAAAATAAAAATAGAATCAAACATTGCAGGTACATTATTTTCAGAGCTCTTACATTTACATAAAAGATCTGTTAATTACATCTTCAAAGAGAAAAACCCTGATTAAGAATTCCAACATTTCTACTACATGGGATTACAACATACGACCATTACAAAATTATAAAAGAAAACTCTTCCTCCTCGCCGTCGTCGATGCCGGCTTGCTCGGAGAAGCCTTGGACTTTGTTGATGTTATCATATGCGATGACTTTTATATTTCGCTTTTATTTGACTCGTAATCTTAATGGTTGATCAATCTGTTAAATGAGCCTTCAAACGTCATGATGCATGCGTATGGGACATACAGTCATGCACGTGTTCTGTGCAATGCAACTACTTTACTACTAACAATTGTAGTACTCTTTGTTTTACGAGTAGATGACATGTACGTTTTCTTAATATTTGCAAGCCGTATGGGGGATGCATGATCTAACTTTCATCTTATGCGAAGATAAGCTAGATGCGACCTTTTTGAGCATACACATGTATGGAGCAGATAAAAATATATTTAATTTGTTTAGGTGGCATATGCAAGTGCACTACAATATTTCAAGTGCAATCGGACTCAGATTATGACTCTGGTCATCTTTTAGTTTTTTATGATGTATCCCATATGAACGGACCATACAATTTATTTTAGTTCGGTGGATGTACTCCAATTAACCTAAAATTAGCTAGGTACGAAGTGTCCATTTTACTTTGCATGCACATACACTAGATTCGCCCATATCTAGTTATTTTGTTGATGATGCCGGCTAACATTATTTGGGGCCGACGCATTTTTATATAGTGCACCCATTTAGTCTATTTTAGAGATATTTGGTTAATACAATACCATTTACGATTTGGGCGGCATTTTGTTTATGCATCATGAAGTGGGAATGTCAGTTTCCCATGCACCCAACTTTGAACATGGTTAATTAAGTTTTGCTACATGACTCAATTTTAGCATATCATGCACGCATGTAACCATCGAACATGTGACTAAGTATGGTGTCTTTTGACGAGAACCTATTGTTTTGCAATATTTTTCATATGAGTTTATTTGTTCATCATTTTTTATGTTGATTTTCCCCGAGTCATGCCTTTGTCGTGATTCCGTTGAGGACAAAGTCTTCACTCTACATAAGGGAATAAATACCTTGATTTATGTCAATATGACCAAACCAGAGGCAATTTTCATGCAATTTATACTTCTTGACACGTATCAACATGACCATGGCAAGAACAAAATATCGAATTTTGAGAAAACCTCTTGTCATGTGTCAATATGACCATGCCAAGAGTAAGATATTAAACTTGTGAGAATACTACTTGACCTGTGTCAATATGACCATGCCAAGAGTGAGATCTAAAATATGGTGAAAATACTACTTGACATGTGTCAATATGTAACGCCCCGGATCCGATGCGCCAGGTGTCCTCCATTTATTCGTCGTTGTTGCCATGTCATTTGCTTGCGTGTTGCATTTTGCCATGTCATCATCTGCATTTCATCTGCATGTTTTTCAAAACTTGCATCCGGTCCTTTTCCCCGTTGTCCGTTTCGCGAACCGACACTCCCACATGCGCCCGTCGCCCCTCTCAGACCTTGTTTCGTGAGCGGGAGAAAAATGTTCTCGGAATGGGCCGAGATTTGCCGAGTGGCCTTGGTATATCACCGACAGACCGCCCGTCAAATTTCGTTCCATTTGGAGGTCATTTGATGCCCCAACGGTTAACCGAGTTAACCGAAAACCCCCTTCTCTTTGCAGCCCAGCACCTCTTCACACAGCCCACCTAGCCCATCCAACTCCCCTCCATGCTCTCGGTCATTCGATCACGATCGTGTGGGCGAAAACCGCACCTCATTTGGACTCTCCTGGCTCCCTCTACCTATAAATATGTGACTTCCCCCGAAAATCCCGGATGAAACCCTAGCCTTCCTCTTCCTCGCGCCGCCGGACACATCTTCCCACCGCCGGACATGTCCGCTCCGCCCCCCCAACCAACCGCACGCTGCCACGTGTCCCGCTCGCTGCTTTCCGTCCCGCGTGCCACCGAGGCCCGCCGGGCCCAGGCGCGGCCCTCCCGG